>NC_079218.1:45067367-45242367 GCF_029633865.1 Lampris incognitus
TTGGAGCTAGGAGGGGGAAGAGAGCTGCAGGAGAGGACGCGACCGATCGCAATTCGTCTAAACAGGTAGGGAATCGGAACAATAAACCGTAGGTCGGCTTTGATGGAGATAAACGTATGTGCGATTTGCCCCGTAAAAAAAAAAATGGGGAAAAAAAAGACCCGGTATGTTCGCCCGTTTGTTTCTCCCAAGTAGTAGACGGTGCCTCCGGGGGCTGCCGAGAGAGGAGAAGCGCAGCCCGCGTCCCCCCGCCTGTGGTCCGGATAGCCGTGTCAAGATCCTCGGCGCCGTTTAACCGGGCGGGTTTGCGGCGCAAAAAAATAAATTAAAAAAAATGGTTAGCTGATCGAAGTGCTAGCCAAACTGGTAATCCAGTAATGTCCGAGCGGTATCCGCAAACAATGGGTCCTTGTTGGGGTTTGGGAACGGGAGCAGGGCTACGCTTTACGGGGCTCGCTTTCGTGCCGGAGTAAAAAAAGCCCCTGTCACCCAGATTGCGTCGCTCCCGTTAGCTAGCTAGCTAACGACGGCTAGCGCGCTAGCTAAAGAGATGCGCCGCTCGCTCGCTCGCCACCCCCCCCCCTAGCTAAGCATGCTAGCGTTAACCAGATTAGCTAGCGTCGGCCAAGACGGCGACTTTGACACGCTTCGGTACCATAACAACAATCGGCAGCGCGTCCATTCATGGAGCCGCTTCCCCGAATTAGCGAGATCGACAGACCGCGCAGACGATTTTAAGGTCGCTCGGCCGTTTTGGTTGCCCGATTGTGTTGATTCACGTACGTTGCTCACCGCGATCACTTTATTTCTTTGGGGGTCATTGATTCATTCTCGTAAGGGAATAACGATCGAAAGTTAGTCGGCGTTGGACTGAACCGGACATAATGGTTATAATGGTTTTCCGTCCGCTGATGAGGAGTCGACCAGTCAGGACTGCCAACCGGCGTGCTGATGGGTCCTTGCATACCGAGCACCATTGCAGCACTCGGGACGCGATTAAGGACCGTTTCTGTAGCGCCAGTGTTTGTCTTAAAAAGCGGATGACGCACACGGGCGCCTCCAACGCTGTCGAAAGCGGTCCAGATGCGCCAGTGCGTTTGTGCTCGAACCGTCGACCCGCCGTCACGTGGAAAAATTGCGAAAAAGGGGGCCAGCGCAGAAGTTTTGAAGACCCCCCCCCCCCGGTCCCTCGGGCTTTCCGCACCGCTGCTCGGGCAGAAGTGCTTGAGCCGTGTGAACCGGCATCACGGGGCCACAGTCGTGTTTATTGAAACCTACCAAACAGTAGGTCGCTGTTGTGACACATAACAAGTTGTCTGTGATGCAGATGCGCGATTTCACTGTAGGGCTGAACCATAGTGTGTGTGTGTGGGTGGGGGGGGGGGTATGTTTTGATATTTTTCGTTGCAGTGTGTATTGCGAAGTTAGAGTAAAAATTGCATATTTTCATCCAGAAGCTTCTAACTTTCAAAGCTCCGCGTGCAAAGAATTGATTAGCCCAGAAGTGAAGAGGGCGATTTGAGAGGGGAAATAAGGCTCCAAGAAGTCATTAAATCATATATCAAATGCTCTGATATCGTTTTCATAATAAAAGCAGACCATACTGATTTTCGTTTTCTATCAAGCAATGAGAGTTTTAGCCCAACAGCACTGATGGGGCCCAGTTTGCCTAACATTGCGTACTTTGCAATGTGACTACTGCACATGTTTGTATTGCAGTGCTGATTCTGAAACGGTATATTGTTCAGCCCCGTTTTGGTAATGTGTTTTGGGCCTGAAAAAAAATGTGTGAAGTAGTTACGATTTTCAGTGAGCGCACATATTGTCTCTTATCTGATAGTTACTTAAAAACAGTCCCCTCACCCCATGGAACATTTACTCTTTAACCACTTTGCAATAGTGGTAATTCAGTGTCATTTTTGGTTCGTTATCCATTCTTCCTTTGGCTCTCTGGCAAGTTGCAGCTCTCTGACTTAGCTGGGTATACGTGTCTTGACCAATACCTATTTGACAATTTTGAGGGAAATTGAACTAAATTGTTTGGTCAAACTTACATTTTGTCTAGCCTGGGGGGTATTTTCTTCTTTTTTTCCTGTTGTGGCAAGTTAGTATTGAATGGATTTGGAGGACGGAAAATGTGTTGACATTGCCAAATAAGCCCAGCGAGGCTATATCATTCAGCTGTGTTTCTGTTTAGTGGATGGAATTACATATGGCTTCACTGGCAGACAGGCCTCTTTAAGGGTTTACTCCATCTCTCTGTACTGCTGCTTAAATTGTATTCCCTCCTTGTCTTTATTGGCCAGGTCAGATTTGTCTAAAGCTATGTTTAGAATAACTTGTCTCCAGATGTTGACCGAAGTCATATTGCCCATTACTTTTTCCTGTGTGTGTGTGTGTGTGTGCATGGATATTCAAGTCCGGTTAATGAGTTCAACTTTATAACCAACTGGTGCCAATTCTTCTCATGGTTTGCTGACAAGTCAGTCTCTCCCTTTCAGGAGCCCTCCAAGGTAAGCGGGGATAGCTGGGTCAAAGTTCACGTTAGGTCAGGAGGATTATTGTGTACTCGGCAGTTGCTGCTGGCTGTTGTTTGGGAATGGAGGAAGAACACATAACTAGTGGGTTGATTGGAACTGCTCAGTAAGGGATAAATGTGTCCAAGTGTGATAAACCAGGCACCAGTTGAAGGTGGCTCACGTTGGCCAGATGTAATGTAGGCTAAAGCTTGTCTGTGCATAATATTTATTTTCCCCTTGCTGTCGCTCATTCAAAGCAGAATAATCCCCCCTCGGTTGGCTCTCAAGTCAGACCTCCAGGTTGATGAATACTTTATTCTAGGGCTGGGCAATATGTCGCTGTTATCGATATCATCATATGAGACTAGATATTGTCTGGGATTTTGGATGTCGTGATATGATATGTGTTGCCTTTTCCTGTTTTAAAGGCTGCATTACAGTAAGGGGATGTAATTTTCTGAACTCGCCAGACCGTTTTCGCTGTCCTATTATTTGTCTTTACCCACCTAGTCATTATATAGGCGTTACTTATGATGATCTGATTGTTTTGTGATCTGAGGTTCTGTGAATCTGATGTTTTGTGGAAGCACCAATAGTCATCCCCACAATATCATCACAATATCGATATTGAGGTATTTGGTCCAAAAAGTATCATGATATTTGATTTTGTCCATATCACCCGGCCCTACTTTATTCTGATTGGTTGAAAGAGTTCTCTTGTGTTTCTGACCTGTGTAGTGATGGCTGAAAGAGATTGGACTCAGCTGTGGGGCTGAAAGAAGGTCATCCCAGACCAATTTGGCAGCCTGCCACTATCCAGTTTGTCTGCATATGCCTGTTAACTTGTGTTTGTGTGTTTGACAACCGCAGGGAAAAAAAATGTTTGGTTGTGATTCAGAAGTCAGCCTCGCAGCCTGGCCTTTTTAAACCAAATGTTACAAACTTATTTTGGCAGACTGCAGACCCAGTGACCCAGACAGTTTCATAATCAATTCAATAGCAATAGCAACTCAACAGCAACAACACCACTAGAGGTAAAGTCAGAGACAGTGCATTAGTTGTCACACCTGTCTTTTTGATAATAATAATGGATTAAATTTAAATAGCACTCTAGACACCCAGAGTGCTTAAGTCAAAGGGGGAAACTCGCCTCAACCACCACCAATGTGTAGCGCCCACCTGGGTGATGCATGGAAGCCATTTTTGCACCAGAATGCTCACCACACATCAGCTTGAGGCGGAGAGGGAGGAATCATTGAACAAACTATACAGGGGGATGATTGGGTTGCCAGATGGAGAGAGCCAGGTTGGGAATTTTGCCAGGACACCGGGGAATCCCCTACTCTTTGCGATAAGTGCCACAGGATCTTTGATGACCACAGTGAGTCAGGACCTCGGTTTGACATCTCATCTGAAGAATGGCATCTGGGACACTGGGGCATTGGTTTTCCTCTCCCCCTTTATTTATTTATGTTTTTTAGGACCAGAGGGAAGACTGCCCCTTACTAGCCCACCAACACCGCTTCCAGCAGCAACTCAAGTTTTCCCAGAACGTCTCCCACCCAAGTACTAGCCAAGCCCACACCTGCTTAGCGTCTGTCATTTGGCAGAGTTGGTGCTTGTTAGTCGCAGAAGGGCACAGTTCCAGTCCCCTGTATAATAGAACATTGTATATGATTCCTCTGGGAGTGGAGGTTGTTGGCGGAATGATATGTTGGCAACAGGAACATAGAAAGAAACTAAACCTTTTTGTCCAAAAAGCCACAGGGGTTGGTGGATTCCAAAATTCAACAGCCAGTTTTGAGAGCATACAAGTATGTAAAGAGTGAATATGATCTCACGTCCAGTGTCTTAATTGTGTAATGTATCTTAATTCCAGGTGTGCAAATAAAAACATTTAAAAAAGAGAGGTGCATGTACTTGCCCGGTGTTAGACCATCGATTTTTGACTGAAACGCCAAGTGTTAAGGTTGCTTCTGTAGGGGCGCCCCGGTGGCTCACCTAGTAGAGGGGTGAGTCCTTACCGCAGCAGCCTGGGTTCGAATCAGCCCCAGGCCCTTTGCTGCATGTTATCCCCTCTCTCTCCCCTGCCTTTCCTGTCTTTCTCTCTCTACTATCGCTATCAAATAATGGTGGAAAATGCCAAAAGAATTATCTTAGAAAAAAAAAGATTGCTTCTGTAATTAAGTGCCACTGGGAGGTAGGGCTTTCGATGAATATTCCAAATTCGAATATATAACCGAATTGTAAAAGAGAAAAAAATCACGTGTGAAAATTAATATTAGTTTGTGGGGAAAAAAAGCAGCACTACCGCGGCTGTCTGCCTCGCGAATCCTCGTGAAGGCCTTAGCCACAGCAATGAATACGCTGCATGACGGACAGGAGTCACGCAATGTTACTTTTATTGGTTAAAAATGAAATTTAGGTCAAGCTGAAATGAGCGAGTAATTAAACAACAACCATGTGGTAAAGCTGGCAGAGTCCACAACCCAACTCAGGTCGCAGAGTGATTTTCACTCTGAACAATCTAAAAATCCCCGTTTTGAGATACTTCAGATTTTAATTCCTTTCACACAAAACTCTTGCTCAGCAAAGATGGAAAAATACTATCAAATTGTTCATTTAAGGGGTCCGCGGTGGCGTAGCGGTCTAAGCATCGGCTTGGTGTCGATGCAGTTGCCCACTGGGGACTGGGGTTCGCGCCCCGGTCTCGTCAGATCCGACTATGGCCGGACTCGATGAAGCAGCAATCATTGGCAACGCTGTCTTCGGGAGGGGGGCGGAGTCGGCTTGTGTTCGTCATATGAATGCGTCTCTGTGTGTGTCGGAAAAACAGTGGTTCGGCTTGGATTCGCCTTGTCACGAAAGTGGGGAGGCGCTTTCCTTCGAGACTGCCGGCCGGAGAGATGCAGTTGGCGAACACATGCAATACGAGGGTGGGTGTTTGAATTAAAATAGGGATCAATTGGCCACTAAATTGGGAGAAAAAAGGGGAAAAAAATCAGAAATAAATTAAAAAAAAAATTTTTTCATTTAAACCAGTATGAATATTAGCTAATCTGTATAAAAATTAGGCTATCGAATAACACGTCAATTGCGGATCATTCATCTCACTTCCCAGAGACAGCACGTTCTCATTTCTCACTCCATCACCAACCACAGAGAGAGAGAGAGGTCTGTGGTCTTTAAAGGAAGTTTTATGGTATAGGACATTATTTTATTTGTTTATTCTGTAATGTGTAGGACATAATGCGCAAAAATATTTTGGAATGGGTTTGAACCCATATGTTTTGTTTTGTTTTGTTCTTTTAGAAGATAATCGAACGTCATTTTTGGCCAATTTTGACAGCCTTACTGGGAGGTAATAAAAGGAAGACAAAGCAATGCAAAGATTACCACATACTCATGATGCAACACTTGACAATACAGCCAGAATATTAAAGGTTCATATCTAGATTATTTAATAAGGTTATTCTGGGGGACTGTTGATCTCATACTATATCCCTTCTGAAGCACAGATGTTGTCTCGGTGTTGCTGCATTGCTGGTTTTGCATCTTTTTAGCAAGAACTGTGATTAGAACTAGGACTGGACCCGAGTATTCGGCTATCCAGATATTCATTCATTGTGTAGGTATTCGGTTTTCAATGTTGGGATTCAGATATTTATTTATTTTAGCTAAATGTATAAATGTAGGCTATCAATAAAGGCGAACTGCAAAAATAAAATTTGTCGGCACATTCTTGTACTATAGTTATACTTTTTAATTGCACTGTTAAAATGTGGAAACATAGACCCTCTCGGCTTAGGCGCCTGACATCCCTCTCACTCACAGCAGTGACGTCAGGCTTCAGTTCACCTTGGTTGTTAAAGGGAGGACAAAATGACAAGGAGCTAAGCTGTGGTGCTGTTATAATTAATGCGCTACCTGGTTTTATTTATTAGTTTGTTCATTTATTTTTCGTTCTTTACTGTGTCAGTAATTGGTAAAATAATAATTGTATTTCTGAATGATTTGTGATTTCTTTGTCAGAAAAAAATTCAGAGTATTACACTGTTATGCTTACTGTTATGGCTATCTCATTAAAAGTATTGTGATAACAGGGTGTCCGGGTAGCATAGCAGTCTATTCCATTGCCTGCCAGTATGGGGATTGCTGGTTTGAAAACCCGTGTTACCTCCAGCTTGGTCAGGCGTCCCTACAAACACAATTGGCCGTATTTGCAGGTGGGAAGCCGAATGTGGGTATGTGTCCTGGCCACTGCACTAGCGCCTCCTTTGGTCGGTTGGGGGGGGGGATGGGAGGGAATAGTGTGATCCTCCCACATGCTACGTCCCCCTGGCGAAACTCCTCACTGTCAGGTGAAAAGAAGCGTCTGGCAACTCCACATGTATTTGAGGAGGCATGTGGTAGTCTGCAGCCCTCCCCGGCTCGGCAGAGGAGTCGGAGCAGCAACCGGGACGGTTCGGAGAGTTGGGTAATTGGCCAAATTCAATTCAGGAGAAAAGGGGGAGGGGTATGGATGTTTTGTATCTGTTTGACTCTTTTTTAGGTCCAGGTTGTAAAATGTTATGGACTTAGGCTAATAGCTGACTGAAATCTCGAACTGGAGTTGATCCCCATGTGCTGCACTGCGGCTGCTCACTGCTCCTGGTATATAGGAAGGGTTGAATGCAGAAACAAAATTTGCAAGTACTGAGAAATGTCATTAAAGAAATTATAAATAAATATAAATCTTAAATTTGTTGGAGCTAGTATGTTGTTTCTGCACTTCTGTTGCACAGCGCTTTGTCGGGCGTTGTCTCGGATTTGGAGCCTATTATTATGAGCGTTTATGTAGGTCTATAATTTATCCACGATAAGAAAAAAATGTCACACGCTTTTATTGCTTGTACTCCTGTCTACTTTCTTCATCTCTCTTACTATCCCACTTCTTCGCCCTGTATACTTTGCTGTACTTCCTCATTCCACCACCAAGTCTCTTTGTCTTCCTTCGTCTGACCAGATGACATACCAAGTACCTTCCTAGCTGTCTCCCTCACCATTTCTGCAGTAATTGCCCAGCCATCCGGCAACTCCTCACTACCACCCACTACCTGTGTTAGCTCCTCTCTGAACTCCATGCAATAGTTTTCCTTCTGTAACTTCCACCATTTGATCCTTGGCTCTGCCTTCACTTTCTTCCTCATCTTGGTCTCCAAAGTCATCCTACAAACCACTATCCGATGCTGCTTAGCCACGTTCTCCCCTGTCACCACCTTGCAGTCTCCAATCTGTTTCAGATCTCGCCTCCTATAACATTGGCGGTCACTTGGGGTCGAGTATGACTGTCCTTTAGGATGCCTGCGCGTGACAGCTGTTTACGTGGAATGGCTGATGTGCCTGCAGCCACCATGTGGTCCTTGGCAGGGGGTGGCCAGAGTCCAATGACATGGAGAACCAAGACAATTGGGAACCACCCTTTGTTGCAGCCTTCCTCCGGGTGCTCCAGTTTCCTCCCACCATCAAAAAGACATGAGACTTACCCCTGAGCAAGGCAATGGAAAGAAGAACTGGAGTTGGTCCCTGGGTGCTGCAGCTGCCCACTTCTCCTATACAATAGGATGGGTTAAATGCAGAGAATAAGTTTTCTTGTAACCTGTACAATGAAAAAATAAAGTTGCTTTTTTCTTTCTTTCTTTCTTCTAAGAGACTTCTTCAGTCTCAACTGATTGCGGGTATCCCCATCCTTATAAATGCAATAGTTGGGTAATGACCAAAACTAAAGATCGGTTTCATATGCAAATTACCTTGATCATTAACTATAACTAGAGTTACAGTGGCAATGTGTATAATTCAGAGGATTGGGGAATAGTTGCAATCACAGCATTAACCCCCCCCCCCCCAGTTCAGGGATGGTTGTTCCCTCTTCACATAGCTGGTCTCTTTGAATCACTGTTCAAACCAGCGTTCCTCCCTATCAAGCATGTGCACATCCTCATCCTTGAAAAAGTGGCCACTGGCCTGTAGATGGGTGTAGACCCCCGAACCCCAATAAGCACCTGTGGGCCAGGTCTTGCCCACGAGAGCCAAATGTCTGGCCTGCGCCAACCCATTGGCACTACTGCACATGTCATAACATGTGAAATAAAGCATGCAACATGTGAAATAAAGCACGTGCTGCTCTATTTTGCCCTCACCCCATGCCGTACACTTGACCTATGCCGTAGAGCAGCGTTTCTCAAACCTCTCCTGGTGGCAGTGTTGTAGTCGAGTCACTAAACCTCGAGTCCGAGTCGAGTCTCGAGTCCCCAGTGTTCGAGTCCGAGTCCGAGTCCGAGTCACCAAAGAAAAGTCGAGTCGAGTCCGAGTCGAGTCCCCATTACCTGAGTCCGAGTCAAGTCCCTATTACCCTAGTCCGAGTCCGAGTCATCAAGGTTGAGTCTGAGTCGAGTTCAAAGATGGCTCCAGTGATCCACTCGGGCACAGTCAAAGATCTGACATACAAATAAAAAAGGTCTACATTAAACAAAAATGACACAGCTGTCACCATTTCAAAGGGAGTTTAATTACTTTGTGACACGATAGCCAAACAAATGCACACCCACACACTCGCACACATGCACGCGCAAGCATGCGCGCACACACACATTTTTAGAACAGTCTGAATTTCTTTGACATTCTGAACACTGGATGTGCTTCAAAACACATTTGATAGCTGTGAATAGCATGCTATTAGCAAATGGTGGAAACAGTATACAGAAGTAAGTTCCACAGCATACAATACATTCATAAAAACTAGTCAAAAGACATTGTCTCTCAGGAATAGTTAGGAACAAAAGGCTGGTGGCACTAGTTTTAAGCATACACGTCTCATTTCAAAAACATAAGATCTGACAGCATGGAACTACTCAACCTTGCACGGTGAGGCCTCATCAAAATGCCTCCATGACTAAATACCCTTTCAAAGGGTGCACTGGAGGCAGGGATAGAGAATACCTGTGTGGCAATCTGATAGAGGGTAGGGAATTTGGATTTGTTTTGCTGCCAAAACCTGAGGCACGGGACTGAGTCAGAGTCCTGCTCAGCGATCAAGTTGAGGTATGCAGTCAACTGAGCCTGGCCAGACGGCTTCTTCTCGGTGGAGGAGGGAGTCCTCCTATAGTGGGAGAACATTCTCAACTGCTTCTCAGGAGGAGACTCTGAAAGTTCACCTTCCCCTGGTCCTGTTGCTTCCGCTGCATCTGCTGTTGATACCGCTTGCTTGTCACCCTCTGCCTTTATATACTCTAAAATGAGAGGGGGGCATGGGGGACTCATTACAAATATGTTATTGACTAGGCCTACATGACAAATGACATGTCTATGTGCTTTATTGTAACACCTTCAATGATATAAACATCACAACAATCAAATAGTTAATCACTTAACTCACGTTAATCAAAACATTTCTCACCTTTGATCTCAGTCTTCAGCACATCTTTGATGTCACTGTCCAGCTGCACATCATGTTCTAGCCGCTGGAAGCCAAATGCTGGGTCCAACACAGATGCTATGAAGTAGGCATTGGTGAAAGGAAATTTGGTGGGGCCTCTTCCTTCAGCCGGCTCACATCCTGGTATCTTGACTGCACTGAAAACCTCTGCAAACCTTGTTTTCAAGGAGCTCTCCAGAGCTCTCACCAGAGGCCCACAGTATCTGGCTTTTCCTCTTATTTCCTGTAGGTAACAGCGCAGAGTGAGGGCACAGGGGACAATCACACTGACGGTGACAGTAGTCTCACCCTGAGTTAGGTTGGTTGCCTCTAAGAACGGATCAAGAACTTCGATCAGTTCTTTAAGCTGAGCATACTCTCGCGGGGATAAGATAAGGCTTTTGTGCCCCACTGATTCCAACACACTGGACAGCTTTTGCATGTCTAAATGCACATAAGCCTTCACCTGCTTCAGAGTGGAATTCCATCGTGTGGCATTCGCTGTTGGAATTGTTGCATCACCAGAACACGCTTCAAAGCAGTCTTTAAACGAGGTGCCACTGTGGAGGAGGTTGGCTGCACGGGATAGCTTTGCTAGGGTGCTTGACAGCCCACTGGTGTCTCTCAGACCATCTTTTATGACCAACTGCAGTGAATGTGTGAAGCATGATAGTCTCTGCATCTTACAGTTCTCAGCCAAAGTGTCATTGACTGTCTGTTGATCTTCTGGCATCAGGTCTTGCCATATTTCATCATCCTCCTCAAATGTGCTGGGATCATGAGCTTCAGCATCACAAGGATCCTCTAGGGGAAAGCTGGCCTGGAAAGCTTTTCTCATGTTGGATGCATTGTCAGTTATGACAAAGTTGATCTTGTCCTTAATCAGGTATTCTTCAGCACAGCATTCAAACATCATTGCAATCTTCTCTCCTGAGTGTTTCCCATGCACTCTTTTGCAGGAAAGAAGATATGACTGAAGGCTGAGTTCCTGTTTTTTTTATCCATTGCCACTGTGTGTGCTGTCACTCCAAGGAATGACTGCATCTTTCGATCACTCCAAATGTCTGTGGTAACAGCAACACTCGATGCTTCTGCCAGCTGGTTCTTTATCTGTTCTTTCTTGACTTCCAACATTCCTGGAATGGTCACAGAGGAAATTGTGGATCTTGCTATGGGCCGGTACTGAGGGTCCAGGACATGCAGGAAGTGCTTGAAGTCCTCGTTGTCAACAATGGAGAGTGGCAAGCAGCACTTAATGATTAGATCTTTTACAAGGGCATCACTTATTGCCTTCTGACGTGGATGTTTGAGGTCGTACATCCTTTGCTGTCCATCATTTAAAAATGATGTGATAGTCTTCTGACCTGGAGCAGCTGGCATCACATCTGAAGCAGTGGAGGCACGGTATTCTTGGAACCTAGGGGAAGATAGGATACACACTTTAGCTTGCTGATGCCAAACTGTTTCAAGTAATCTTTCTCACAGCAAAAAATGTGTAACGTTATAGCTATAACAATATGCAATAACAATACAAATGTTACACATTATACACATAGTGGTTTGAACCATAACCAGTTAAGTTACATATTTAGTTATCTATATAACTAACATTACCATATTAGTAGATTAACTAATGTAAACTAGCTGGATAAATGAAAAGTATGAGAAAAGATACATAATTTATGAGACTAACAGGACAGGGATTAATTAGCAAAACCCAGTCATTTAATTATTGATTTAAGTATGTTACATGCTACCTAGCTGAGCTTTAACTCTCTATCCTCCGTGAGTCTGTATGTTTATTCTGTATGGGTCAGGGAGGGTGTCATTTTGTTAGAAGACAGAGCCAGTTCATAGTACTGTTCAAAAGCTACGTCGCGCGTGTCTATTTTTAGAATTTGGCACACCCAATGCTGCATATATGCAAAGAAAAATATCCCCATATTTACAGTAGCCTATGCGGTGTCACCAATCACGATACGGTTCGGTAGTTTTCGGTACATCGGGGGGGGGGGGGTGCCACATCCGTCAAATCTTGTACCGTCTCCAGCTCTCAAGAAAACCAGTGGCGGCCTCCACATTAGCTTTCTTCAATTAGTCCATTTAGCGAGTGATAGCCTACAATTATTTTTATTTGCATTGTAAAGTTGTGCACATTTTATCAACATTATTTGTGGATGCATATAGGCTAGACTTCTTCCTTCTCCGCACTTGGAGAATATTCATGGCGGAGATCTGCCATGTGCGGATTTGTTATTGCTAGTTAAGATTAATGCTAACACGGTAGTTCAGAGTGGTGTGTTTTTTCCGTTAAGTGTATGCTACTTGGTAATTAGCTAAATGATAAATAAGAAAAATCAGTTTTAATCTCCCTATAACACGAAGACGCTGCGTGTTACTTACCAACTCATCATTAGTGAGATCGATGGCACGCTCGTACCGAAAGCGAACCGTACTGTGACTTTTCTGTGCAATGCTGCATTAGCATGCTAACAGTAACGTTACTTAACTTACCTACACAATTTCACTTGGTTCTAGTGATATGATATACCCGCCATACCACCGAACCCAACGGTTCTAGTGACATGATATACCCGCCACACGACCCAACCCAACGGTTCTAGTGATATGATATACCCGCCACACGACCTGACCCAACATCTTGGACCAGTGGTTGAGTTACTTCAGAGGCTATTGTTACCGTAGCTAGATGGCTAGCTAGCTAACGTTAACTGATCACCAACCATATCATCAGCTGACTGCATATCACTTACTTTTCTGGGTGCATCCTTGACAGATGTCTGTTGAAGTTTGAGGTTGTCCCGGTCTTCTCCTCAATAGTTCGTTTACATATCGGACATCTAGCAGTGATCTTGCTGGAATTTGTTGTAAAATCTGTGCAAGCAAAGCGCACAATTCGGGGCGTCTCTTTAGGCATCTTCGCGCTACTGAACATGACGGTATGCACGCCACGTGAATCCGCATGTAGGTGGAACACACGTGCCTGCCCTTACACGAAATTGAATAATGTTACAGTATTAATATAGCTATCAATATATTTTAATAGGGCCTATTATTTTAAAAAAAATCTAACAAAAACAGTCTTTATCAATTAAAAAGTCACGAGTCCGGGTCTCCAACTTCCGAGTCCGAATGCAGTAAATTCGCGAGTCCGAGTCCAAGTCCGAGTCATCAGTGCTCAAGTCCAAGTCGAGTCACGAGTCATGAAAATCAGGACTCGAGTCGGACTCGAGTCCGAGTCCTGGACTCGAGTACTACAACACTGCCTGGTGGACCACTTGTCCTGCATGTTTTAGATCTCTCCCTGCTCCAACACAGCTGATTTAAATGATCAACTCGTTATGAGCTCCCGAAGCTGCCTAATAACAAAACTGATTATTTAAATCAGCTGTGTTGGAGCAGGGAGAGATCTAAAACATGCAGGACAAGTGGTCCGCCAGGAGAGGTTTGAGAAACGCTGCCGTAGAGCACGCGTAGACATAAAACGTACTCTGCGCTTTCTACAATTCTTGACTAGACAGAGCCCCGCACCGGCTAAGAAAAAGTGGAAAGTTGACCTGGAAAACCCTCAGTTAAAAACTCACTGGACTGATCCGTTTTGTTTTATTTTACCGGACCACGCCAATGCCAAACTGACATGCTTGGTATGCATGCAGACCGTAGCTGTCATCAAAGCAGATAATTTCAAGCGGCACGTCGACATCTGCACATAAAACAACTTTTGCTGGTGCAATGGGGGAAAAAATCCCCAGACGTTTTGGCCCTTGGCTTGACATGCATGATATAATTTGGCCCTTGGGGAAAAATTGGGGAACCCATATCTATACTATGAGAAATTCCCTAACATATTAACAAAAGTAGTTGACTCCACATCTGCACTAGGTTTAAACCTAACAGGTTCTCTAATCACCTGCAGCCTGTGAAGTCCCTAGTATCAAATTAAACGTAGACAGCTATATTGCTAGGCAAAAGAGCGGCACCGTCCCCAGTAGAGTGAATGCTATCTGCTTTCAGCAGGTAAGGGTGGCTCCAGCAATAAGGCCAGTTATCAACACAACCAAACCCCTGCTCATTACAGTAAAGAGCCAGCCAGCGGTTCATTGATGTGAGCCTACTGTACTTCTCATCATTAACCCTCACAGGTTAGGGACCAGAGACAAATCGATGCCGACATGTCTTTCTGGCCAACTCAAGCGTCTTGACTAGGCTGGCTTTTGGGATTTCTGATTGCTTCATCCTAGAATTATTGGTACTGACATGAATTACGATGTTGCTGAAAGTGGTGGTGCTGAGTGTTTGGTTTCCCTGTTTCTCCCTCTGTGATGCCAGCACCCTAAGAGTATTCTCTTATGTCGGAGACTCTGGCCCCAAGTAAGCTGTGAACATAGGCTGGCGAAGCTAATCTGATATTGCAGGTAATGGAGTCTCCTATCACTAGTGTGCGTTGCTTTACTCTGTCGACAGGAGGTGTACATAGTACCCCCTGTACTGAAAACCCTCTCTGAAGGGGCACTTGTGGCAGGAATGGACAGATACTTCTTAGCCAAATTACTCAGTCTTGGGAAGTTAGCTTCCCAAGGAGTTCCTGTGTTACAGGGTCGTTGTATTTAATGTTGATGTACTCGAGTACGCAGTTGATTTGTTTGGTGATGAGCTTGGTCTCACCCTCCTGGCTGCAGAAAGCTGTTGTTTAACAGGTGGAGTCTCATCATCATCAGTGAATTCCTTCAGGGGACTTACAGCTTTATTCATTGACTCCAGCATGTCAATGTCCTGCCAGGTGGGCATCAGGTGCCTGCTTTTCTTGTCTGCTCCCAGGACCTGTGCTATGGCCTTCTCCTGTTCCAACAGTCGTTTCACCATCAGTTGTCTTGAACCCCACCTGGTTGGACTCGGTGATGAGGTTGTGAGACGGTAGATGGAGCTTAGCCTGTACCACTGCCAAATCTCATCTCTTCTTCTAACTGAAGGAGCAGGCACTTAGAATCTCTTTGCAAACCCCAATGGTATGGTCAGTCCGTGAATCTTCCATACAATTCTCTGTAAAAAGAAAAGGGGAAGAAACCAAAAAGGAACATTTTAGAATGGCACCATCCATCCATTATCCAAGCCGCTTATCCCAATCGGGGTCGCGGGCAGGGCTCGAAATTAACTTTTTTCCTCAGTGTCCCACAACTGTCCCGAATTCTACTTTGTATTGTCCCGGATATAACCAACAGTGTCCCAAATTTTAATTCTTGTCGTCGCCCCCCCAATTATGTAGAATACATATAATTTGATCCTTTTTTGTCACTTAATCATCACACCATGGACTCTGGTCCACCAAATAAGTTTAAAATACTTATTCTTTTATTAAACATATGAATATTAGTTTCGGGAGTTTCGGGAGTCGGCAGTCGTTTCGGGAGTCGGCAGTATTGGGGCTTGCATCAGGGGGCTGTTTATTCAACCACCTCAGCATTTCTTTCTTCTTCTTTTAACTGTCGTTGATGATGGTCTATCGCTCTGGCTCTATGAATGTTGCATTGGCGCGAGTCAAGCAGCAGCCACTGGCAGAGTGAATGACGTAGAATGCATTCTATGATTTGCACGAACAGGCGATTGATTGCCCTATCGTGAGGTGCCGCAAGAACGTAAGCCTTCTGTAGTTTCGCCGTTCACACGTTTTTATTAAATTATTCAAATGACAAAGTAACGTCTAGATACTCATAATTAATGACTTTGCAAATAACACTTATTTCGAAGTTTACTTTGACATTTTTTTTCACTGTCCCGGAATTGTCCCAGACAAAATATATTTGTGTCCCAGTAGGATTTTTTTATGGTCCCCGGGACATCGTTAATTTTGAGCCCTGGTCGCGGGGATGCTGGAGCCTATCCCTGCAGTCATTGGGCGGCAGGCAGGGAGACACCCTGGACAAGCCGCCGTCATTAATGTGACAAGGACAGCATTCACACATTGCGATCATCTAACATATTCTAACGCTTCTTAATTAAGCTTAATTCTGTTTGGCAAAGAAAAAATGTTTCACACAGTAGGTATAATTTCATTAATGGATAGCCTACACACACACAAAGGTATACATTATTTATGCACTTTTATACAACTGTTAGTTCTGGTCGAGTAATTTTGGGCAGGAGCATTCCAGAGAGTGCTGATATAAAGTATAGCAGCACTGGAATGTTGTACTATTACGTATCACTTCGCTTTACAGATGTTCCGATGCGATCATTGATTACACCAATTCAAACTTAATTCGCATTTACCGACAGCGCAAATGTGGATTAAGTTTCTTATGCTTTGTGTGGTAGCGCTGGGTATTGGCAAGGACGTTACGGTATGTATCGCGGTCAGGCCTGCCCACTGAAATGGCTGGGCCCCTGAAAAACTCCAGTGAATCCCCCCCCCATCTGCTTTACATGTATCAACGCATTCTCTCTCGCTCTCTCTCTCTCTCTCTCTCTCTCTCTCTCTCTCTCTCTCTCTCTCTCTCTCTCTCTCTCAAACATATACAATGAAAACCGAGAGAGAGTCAGTAATCGGGGGCTTCATACACACACACACACACCTGCACGCAATAATAGAACTTTTTAGGGCATCCGGGTAGCATGGCGGTCTATTCTGTTGCCTACCAACATGGGGATTGCTGGTTCGAATCTCTGTGTTACCTCTGGGTTGGTCGGCCGTCCCTACAGACACAGTTGGCCATGTCTGCGGGTAGGAAGCCAGATGTGAGTATGTGTTTTGGTCGCTGCGCTAGCGCCTCCTCTGGTTGGTCAGGGCACCTGTTCAGGGGGGAGGGGGACTGGAGGGAATAGCATGGTCGTCCCATGCGCTACATCCCCCTGGCGAAACTCCTCACTGTCAGGTGAAAAGAAGCGGCTGGTGACTCCACATGTATCGGAGGAAGCATGTGGGAGTCTGCAGCCCTCCCCAGATCGGCAGAGGGGGTGGAGCAATGACCAGGACAGCTCGGAAGAGTGGGATAATTGGCCAAGTACAATTGGGGAGAAAAGGGGGGGGGAGTCCAAAAAAATAATAATATTAGAACTCTTTAACACACCAAGGTCAACATTTCTAAATGCTACACTTAAACCACACATTTCTTAGTAGAAGATGCAATTTCTTATCTTATTGGTTCATCTTTGCCTCTTATGCAGCCATCTTCCTTGTCTTACTGGGTGCAAAGTCCTTTATGCCGTCTTTAAAGTCCATCTGTTTAGCCAGTTCACACTTAGTGGCAGATATTGCCATTATCATTGCTTATATTTAGGATGAACACGATTATTGCTGGCCTACTTAACCCCCGCTAGCGGCTGGGTCTGAAAAATCCCCCCCCCCATGGGCAGCCCTGATCATGATATGATTGTATCACGATATGATACATTGCAATACTCTACGTAGTTTTCTGAAAATTTAAAAATATAGCTGAAAATACAACTTGCTATGTGCCACCTATTCACATCACATTATATCTGACAACTCAGCGGACTAATTGAGTCAATACTACCACTACTACTTTCGGCTGCTCCCGTTAGGGGTCGCCACAGCGGATCATCCATTTCCATTTCTTCCTGTCTTCTGTGTCTTCCTCTGTCACACCAGCCACTTGCATGTCTTCCCTCACCACATCCATAAACCTCCTCTTTGGCCTTCTTCTTTTCCTCTTTCCTGGCAGCGCCATATTCAGCACCCTTCTCCCAATATACCCAGCATCTCTCCTCCACACATGTCCAAGCCATCTCAATCTTGCCTCTCTTGTTTTGTCTCCAAACCGTCCAACCTGAGCGGTCCCTCTAATCATTCCTAATCCTGTCCTTCTTTGTCACTCCCAGTGAAAATCTTAGCATCTTCAACTCTGCCACCTCCTGTCTTTTCATCAGTGCCACTGTCCAAACCATACAACATAGCTGGTCTCAATACCATCTTGTCAACCTTCCCTTTAACTCTTGCTGGTACCCTTCTGTCGCAAACCACTCCTGACACTCTTCTCCACCCACTTCACCCTGCCCGCACCCTCTTCTTCACCTCTACTGCACTCCCCATTACTTTGGACAGTTGACCCCAATTATTTAAACTCATATGCCTTCGAAAATTGAGTCAAAATTATTTAATTCAAAAGTTCCATTGCAGTTTATTATAACGGTATATGCCTCGCACAGTTCACACTGTCAGTGAACACACTGAACTGAAATGTAGATGCCAAAATTAAGTGTGCATATTAAGTATTTATTGTGTCACCGAACATCCATCCATCCATCCATCCATTATCCAAACTGCTTATCCTGCTCTCAGGGTTGCAGGGATGCTGGAGCCTATCCCAGCAGTCATTGAGCGGCAGGCGGGGAGACACCCTGGACAGGCCGCCAGGCCATCACAGGGGCACTGAAATGTAGATACCATATCTTATGAAAAAAAAGTGTGCATACTAAGTATTCTTGTTGCGTCACACAACACTCAACTCAACTGCAATGTAGATGCCATAACATTATAAAATAAAGTGTATGTTAAGTATTCTCATTGTGTCGTTGAAGACATTTAACTGAAATCTGTTTAAAACCTTAGTAATTTGTTTAATGTACCGATAAGTGAGGCTGGAAATCGATAAAGTATCGTGAAAAAAATATTGCAATAATAAGCTGTAGTGATTTTATTTTTTTTAATTTTTTTGCGCAGCCCCATAATGTATTGCCACTTAGTGATGGCATTGTGAAGCCAGTGTCTAAAGCACTGGACGTTGGAGCCACTCAGTCAGTCTCAAACATTAATCATGTTGGTACTGCTGTCCGTAGTTATGCAGATAAGACGGCCTTTTCGAAGCTTGCAGGAGGTGTGGGCTCCCGGTCTGAGAAAAATGCCAGACGGGGGAAAACTAATGTTGCAGAACTCAAATACACTTAATTAATTAAACGGTGGGGCTGAATCAAACGGAGGTTCTTCCTGGAATCCTTTTTTACGGTGCACTGGGAGGTTCAACAGGGGTCGCTCTGGAAGACGGAAAGGAGGAGTGAGACACAAGAGGGAAACAAAATACCAAGCCGTCTTTACCATTCATCCGTTGTCTGTGTTCGTCTCACTCCACTGTCTGGTTGCCAGAGTCACTTCCTCCGCCTCTGTCACAGAACGTGGTCAAAAACCCACATCGATCTACAAACACTGGGATCACCGGTTTGAATTCCTTGTTACCTGCGGCTTGGTCGGGCGTCCCTACAGACACAATTGGCCATGTCTGCGGGTGGGAAGCCGGATGTGGGTATGTGTTTTGGTCGCTGCACTAGCGCCTCCTCTGATCAGTCGGGGCATCCCATGCGCTACATCCCCCTGGCGAAACTCCTCACTGTCAGGTGAAAAGAAGCGGCTGGTGACTCCACATGTATTGGAGGAGGCATGTGGTAGTCTGCAGCCCTCCCCGGATCGGCAGAGGGGGTGGAGCAGCAACCGGGATGGCTTGAAATACAATTGGGGAGAAAAAAATGGGGGGGGGGGCACGTCAATCATGGGGGAAAAAGCTCATTTTTAATTCCTAGACCTGAATAACAATAACACAATAACAAACCAAACTTCTTGAGAATTAGACAGATTCCCTCCACAAACATATCATAGCCCCTTTTCCCATACACATGCTGGCTTTGCTTGATTAGATTTGACTTGGCGTGTTAGCCCAGCACAGCAAGCATTTATTTGCATCTCCATTACAACAGGTCTACCCGCTTGAAATTGTCTTTAACTGATGACGCGCTTATCTTGAGTCGATGATGTTGAATAGCAGCGCCCTCTTTAGTGCTGTTTATTAATTGGCGGTAATGCACCATTTCATTGTTTGCCAACCGCCAATAAACACCAAGAAGAAGAAGAAGTGCTGTTTACTACCGCACTGTGCAATGGTTGTTGGTAGCCAGCAACTTATCATCATGGATTTTCCGGCTGTTGTTACGATTTTGTTTGGCATCTACCGCTTTTTCTGGAAAATCGGAAGATGGGATGACACGTTGACAGTAGGCTTTTTAAACATGTCGCTGAATTGTCACTGAATGGTGATGCTGACATCATCGCAATCCGCTTTGAGGAGGGTCTGGCGCGTGTTGGCCCAACTCCAGAGAGGGTCCCTCTCAGGCGTGACTCGGCATGCTAGGTAAAATCTTTTTATCTGCATTTTAAACATAAGCTACAGGTGCATCTAAAAAAATTAGAATATTTTGGAAAAGTTCATTATTTTCCGTAATTTAATTCAAAAAGTTAAACTTTCATATATTCTAGATTCATTACACATAAAATTAAATAACTCTCTCATCTCTCTCTCATCTCCAGCCGCTTTTCCGCGGTCGGGTCGCGGTAGCAGCAAGCTAAGTAGGGCACTCCAGACGTCCTTCTCCCCAACAACTTCCTCCAGCTCCTCCTGGGGGATCCCAAGGCGTTCCCAGGCCAGATTGGACATGTAGTCCCTCCAGCACGTTCTGGGTCTACAGCGGGGTCTCCTCCCAGTTGGCTGCGACCGGTAAGCCTCCAAAGGAAGGCGCCCAGGAGGCATCCTAATCAGATGCCCGAACCATCTCAACTGGCTCCTTTCGATGCGAAGGAGCAGCGACTCTACTCCAAGCTCCCTCCGTATGTCCGAGCTCCTCCCCCTATCTCTAAGGCTGAGCCCAGACACCCTACGGAGGAAACTAATTTCAGCTGCTTGTATCTGCGATCTCACCCTTTCGGTCACTACCCAAAGCTCATGGCCATAGGTGAGGATTGGAACAAAGATTGACTGGTAAATTGAGAGCTTTGCCTCCCGGCTCAGCTCCTTCTTTGCCACAACGGTCCGGTACAACATCCACATTACTGCTGATGCTGCACCAATCCGCCTGTCAATCTCCCACTCCATCCTATCCTCACTCATGAACAAGACCCTGAGATACTTGAACTCCTTGACTTGAGGCAACAACTCATCCCCAACGCGGAGGGAGCAATCCACCATTTTCCGGTAGAGAACCATGGCCTCAGACTTGGAGGTGCTGACTCTCATCCCAACCATTTCACACTCAGCTGCAAATGCCCCAGTGTGGGCCAGAGGTCGCGTTCTGATGAAGCCAACAAAACCACATCATCTGCGAAGAGCAGATGCAATTCTGAGGTTCCCAAAACGGACACACTCCTCTCCTTGGCTGCGCCTTGAGAGCCTGTCCATGAATATCACAAACAGAATCGGAGACAAGGGACAACCTTGGTGGAGAACAACACCCACCGAAAACGTGTTTGACTTTGTGCCAAGAATGCGGACACAGCTCTTACTTTGGTTATACAAGGACTGGATGGCTTGTAACAACTGCCCCGGTACCCCATACTCCCGCAGTACCCCCACAGAGTGCCCCGGGGTACATGGTCGTAAGCCTTCTCCAAGTCCACAAAACACATGTAGACTGGCTGGTCAAACTCCCATGCCCCCCTCAGCACTTCCGCAAGGGTAAAGAGTTGGTCCGTTGTTCCACGGCCAAAACGGAATCCGCATTGTTCCTCCTGGATCTGAGGTTCAACAGTCAGTCGGAGCCTCCTTTCTCGCACCCTAGAGTAGACTTTCCCATGGAAGCTGAGCAATGTGATGACCCGATAATTGGAGCACACCCTCCGGTCTCCCTTTTTGAATATGGGAACCACCACCCCAGTCTGCCACTCCACAGATACTGTCCCCGACCTCCACGCGACACTGAAGAGGCGTGTCAACCAAGACAGCCCAACAATGTCTAGAGCCTTCGGCATCTCAGGGTGAATCTCACCCACAGCTTCGGCACTTTCTTCGATATGGCACCGGCCGGAGATGCGCTCGTGCGGAGTTTCAAGCACTCTTGGTTTTCTAGCGGGTGGGTTCTCAAATGGTGAAATAAATTCGTTGTACTACCACCTTTTGTGGCGACGCTTTTGCGGCATACTTTACATATTACGTTTATTTGTTCAACGTCCTCCCTCTTGTACCCAAACCACCGCCAGACGATGGATCCTGCGTTGTTTTTCTTGGGAATTAATTCTCCCTCCTCCATTTGTCATAGCACGTGCTGCTGCCGCTACCTGAGATCTCTGCTGCTACATGCTGCCGGGCGTATGACGTTGCACGCACGACAGAATGTGACGTACGTAACTAGGTGCGCTTGTTTTATCTCTCTGTGCGGAGAGATGAGAAAGAGTGAGAAAAACCTGTAGTTCAATGCCCGCGACTAAAAGCAACTGCGTGACAATTGAACGTATACTCGAATATTCACGATATAATCATTTTCTACATCCCACAGAGAACAAGCCGCAATACATCGAGTATATTCGATATATCGCCCAGCCCTACTTTGAACATGGCCCACTCAGACTCCATGTCCCCAGCCTCCCTCGGGATACACGAGAACTTCTTCCAGAGGTGGGAGTTGAAGACCTCCCAGACAGAGGCCTCTGCCAGACATTCCCAGTTCACCCTCACTACACGTTTGGGTTTGCTAGGTCTGTGCTGCAGCCTTCCCCGCCATCTGATCCAACTCACCACCAGGTGGTGATCAGTTGACAGCTCTGCTCCTCTCTTAACTTGAGTGTCCAAAACATACGGCCGCAGATCTGATGATAGGACCACAAAGTCTATCATCGATCTTCGGCCTAAGGTGTTCTGGTACCAAGTACACTTATGAACTATCTTATGTTCAAACATTGTGTTTGTTATTGCCAATCCATGACTCGCACAGAAGTCCAATAACAAGGCACCGCTCGGGTTCAGATCAGGGAGGCCGTTACTCCCAGTCACGCCCCTCCAGGTTTCTTCATCGTTGCTCACGTGCGCGTTGAAGTCCCTCAGTAGAACTATAGAGTCCCAAGGTGGAGCCCTATCCAGGACACCACACAGAGACTCCAAGAAGGCCGGATACTCCGAACTGCTATTCGGTGCCTAAACACACACCAGTCAGAGCCTTTCCCCCAGCAACTCACAGTCGTATAGAGGCAACCCTCTCATTCCCCGAGGAGAACTCCAACACGGCGGCGCTCAATCGGGGACTTGTGAGTATCCCCACACCCATCCGGCGCCTCTCACCTTGGCCAACTCCGGAAAAGTAATAAGTACAGCCCCTCTCCAGGTGTTTGGTACCAGAGCCCATGCTATGTGTGGAGGTGAGTCCAACTATATCTAGTTGGTACCACTCCACCTCCCGCACCAGCTCAGGCTCCTCTGCCAGAGAGGGGACATTCCACGTCCCGAGGACCAATCTGTGGTGCCGGAAGTCGGCACGCCCCGGTCCCTTGCCTTTGCCTGCCGCCCGGCCTGCATTGCACCCTACCCCAATGCTCATCCTGACGTGTGGTGGGTCCACGGGGTGGTGGCTCGATGTTTTTTTTTTTCGGGCTGGGCCTGACCGGGCCCCATGGGCTAAGGCCCGGCCACCAGATGATTGCCGGCGAGCTCCCGGGCGAGGTGCTGTAACTCTGCTGGTGTAAATTCATTGGGTTTTTTGGGAATCGCTCTTAGTCTGGCCCCTCCCTTGGGACCAATGTGCTTTGGGAGACCCTACCAGGGGCTATTGCCTATGACAACACAGCTCCCAGGATCATTGGGACACACAAACCCCTCCATCACATTAAGGTGACGATTCTCCTCCGACAATCGTCACGTTAAGGTGACGATTAAAGTGAAATATGTGAAGCCTTTTTTGTTTTAATCTTGATGATTACAGCTTACAGTTCATGAAAATCAAAAATCCAGTATCTCAAAATATTAGATTACATAAGACCAATCAAAAAAAAGGATTTATAATACAGAAATGTTGACCTTCTGAAAAGTATGTTCATTTATGCACTCAATTAGAGATGTAACGGTATGAAAATTTCCTATCATGAATATAGTGACCAAAATGATCATGGTCATCAGTATTATCGCGGTATTGTTAAAATGTACTGAAAATGTTCAAAAAGTACTGATACACACACGGAAATCATTTCACCCAGTTTTATTTTGAAAACCACAAATACAATTAGCAGCACTATGCACTTTTTGTTTGCATAAACATTAAAATAATAAAAATAAATAAAATAATAACATTCCTTATGTAAACGTATGAAAAAACCATACAAACGTGCACTAAAGATGTCACCATGTGGCCATGAGAGGTAACTGCACTTTTGCACATTGCAAATAAGAAAACAGCAACCAAAAAGACATTTCTTCACATTTTAACAAGCTTTGGATATAATCTGCATGAGGAATGCTGTTTTGGTATAGATAAGCAGTTGAAACAGTTTTATTTAGCTCAGTGCTCATGTTGAACATTAGGGCTACTGTCACTTTAAGAAGATCGCTAATTTCTGTGTACGTGAACCAGGAAGCGTCTAGATTTGTTAGTTTTGAGTCAGCGGTGATTTTGGAGACCGAAGCTATACAGTTTTCTTACCGTAGCCGTAGTAATAACGTGGCAGTAATAGCCAGCCTTAGTTTTAGTTTAGGAAATTATTATTTGATTACTCCTGTATGAAGATTTCGCTGTGGAACCGGAATAAATTTTCCTTTTGTTATCTTTTTACACCGGAGTCCTGTGGAGGTTTTTTCCTTGCTTTTCCTTAAGAACGTACTACGCACAAGTAGCTAACTTTAGCCAGTGGCACGAGTAGCTAACTTTAGCCGGTGGGACGAGTAGCTAACTTTAGCCAGTGGCACGAGTAGCTAACTTTAGCCAGTGGCACGAGTAGCTAACTTTAGCCAGTGGCACGAGTAGCTAACGTTAGCCAGTGGCACGAGTAGCTAACTTTAGCCAGTGGGACGAGTAGCTAACTTTAGCCAGTGGCACGAGTAGCTAACTTTAGCCGGTGGGACGAGTAGCTAACTTTAGCCGGTGGGACGAGTAGCTAACTTTAGCCAGTGGCACGAGTAGCTAACTTTAGCCAGTGGAACGGACCGTCGGCCCTCACAACGAGTAACGTTTGCTAACAGGAAAGCTCAAGTTTACATTATTGACAAGCCATTAGCAAGTTAGACTTGCAAACCATGACATTTTCCCCCATTCCGACGTCCCCACATCAGGCATTCAGCTAAAAGTTAACTTACCTTGCATTCGCTGTAAAGTTGTGGATGGCGGTCACGGAGATGACTCGTCAATACTTGGTCGGGGCTGCTTTTGCACGAGTTACTGCATCAGTGTGGCGTGGCATGGAGGCAATCAGCCTGTGGCACTGCTGAGGTGTTATGGAAGCCCAGGTTGCTTTGATAGCTGCCTCTAGCTCGTCTGCCTTGTTGGGTCTGGTGTCGATCTCTATTCTGTGGCTGACAGAACGTCAGGTGGCGCCAGCGTTAACCAGAAAGGATGGCAGAAATGCATGCGCGATCTCAACAAATGTGCCCACTTTCCGTTTGTGCAGTAAGACTACATTTCATCGATCGCGATTGCCCAACGATCGCTTATGTTAGCATTTGTAGATGAGAAAACATGAATTTATACAATAAACAGTGTATTGCTTAAACCCCGTTTTGGCCACTATCACCGCGGCGGAAGCAGTTATCAGCGCGAGGGGGCGCCGCAGTTCATCTAGAACTCTGCATAGGCATTGTTTTTGTTGCATTTGTTGAGTATTTCATTAGCTGTCCGCCTTGCCATGTGTTTTTGTTTGTTTATCGCTGCAGTAGGTACTGGCACTGGTGACTTTATTTAGTTTCAGATGGATCTCTGGGACTCATAGTGGTCAGATACCAATGCAGTTACCGGTTCCACCATAGGTGTGACTGAATAAAATGGAAACGAGTCTTTGCCAGGAGGATCGTAGCTTTGAACTCCACATAAATTTGACAGTGGGAAAACAACGTATTACCGCCAAACAATGGCAGCAGTAATGAGCGGTGTTAGATTTAAGGTGCAGCGTGACTCACTATTCCCCTGGGCAATCAAATAAATTGAAAGTTGCATCATGTAAAAACCCTTACCGTGAATTAGGTATAATCCCTGCAAGGCCAGTGGTTGTGGTAATGAAATATGGAGCACACAGGCTTCAGAGACTCTCCGAGTTAAGACAGTCTCTTCCGCTCTCCGAATGCAGCAGTCTCATCCTAGATTCAGCCGCTAGAACGCCATTAGCTTGCTGTGAATGCCTTGCTGAATATTTCAGAGGCTCTTCCAAGCAGGGGATGATGCAGTTTTAATCTTCTTTTTTTTTTTTTTTTTTTTTTTACATTTTTGTTATTTATTTGTTGGTTTATTATTTATTTTAGTCCGTTTGAACCAATTGCTTTTTATCACAGAGGTATTTACCCCCCACCCCCGCACACACTCCGTTTCAGCAGTTTGTATTGATCACCATTGTCATTTGTGTCTCTCCACTCAGGCAGTAAAGAGCTGAGAGGATGGCTCACTCTAAAGCTCGAGCTGCAGACGGGAAGGTGACCTATCCGCCAGGGGTCAAGGAGATCTCAGACAAGATCTCCAAAGAGGAGATGGTCCGCAGGCTCAAGGTCAGTGTTGCACTCGCCGCCATGTACAATGCTGCCGTGCTGTCCGCTATGGTTACCGTGGTGACGAGCACCGATGCTAGGTCCGAGGGTTGCCCAAGAGCTCCTCATCTTGTATAACATTGTCACATTATTTGATACTGTACACATTTAGTGATCTTTCACTTCACGTCAAAATATTAAGACATCTACCTGTTTGTTTTTTGCCCTGTGACTGGATTAAACTAAAACGAAATGAGAAAATGTCACTCAATTAACTCTTTGAATGAAAGGTTATATTGATAACCCAATGACAAATGAGACATTTAAGCACTTGGTCAGTGTCACTTTTTACATTTTGCATAATTTTACTGAACCAGTCTGTAACTTTTCTTTGTCAGTACGAGCTCGTACTACTTTAGAATTAGTACTGGTTTTTTTTAAACTGTAAAACAGTTTTTTTGAATGTCTTTATTCATTAGCAAACCTGTATGTTTTAAGCCAAGAACACACTTGAAGACATTTAAAGTCCTAGTTACTGGGAAAAGACTCGGCGTCATATTTTAACAACTGACTTTCGCGGATTACATTTGTCGATGAGCTCATTTGTTCCAACTGCTGTCATAGAGGCTTAAATGCTTACAGACAAGCTCAGACTTGACTGTAAGCGTCTGATATTATTTAACTGGCCAAAGGCTCAACTGGGCATTGAAAATTTGAATCTTAAACCCCCACGCACTAAATCATGTGTCGACTGTCCATGGTGACCTGCCCTATTTTGCGCAGACTGGTGAAAACTCTCTTAAGATCTCAATGATCTCCAATTGGGTTTGTAATCGGCCTTTAAATTATCCAGTGTGTTCCCGGCTTAGATCAAAAAAACCCATTCTCCTCTATAATTCTTTTCCCTCTCCCTGTAGATGGTAGTGAAGACATTTATGGACATGGACCAGGACTCTGAAGAGGAAAAGGAGCTATACCTGAACCTGGCCCTCCATCTGGCCTCAGACTTCTTCCTCAAACACCCAGACAAGGATGTGCGTCTGCTGGTGGCCTGCTGTCTGGCAGACATATTCAGGATCTACGCCCCTGAGGCACCCTACACCTCTCCAGATAAGCTCAAGGTACCCAAGAACCTCAGTGCGATGCAAAAATTAGGACAAAACTGCATTTTAGGCTGCTGTGGCTAAGAAATACTCTAAATTGCTTAGTCATTTTAGCAAGTTGGAGTATTTGACAGGTGGTTTATCTGTCAAAGTTGCTGGTAGAGCTTGCCAGGGTTCTCACAGAGCCTGAAAAACCTGGAAATTTACAGACTAGTTTTGCAGTCATGGAAAATGCCTAGAGTATGATCAAATTGATGTAATGTCATAGAAATGCTATTGAGGTCATGGAACAGTGTCAAGTTGGATCATAAAATCATATTTTTACCTGCTGACATGGCAATTTTTTAAGCATAATATTTAACAGAGATTCTGAGATGTCACATCAGTGCTTGAAGTTTCAGCGGTTTGTTCAGTGACAGCTAAAAGTTACACAGTCCATTTAGAGACTGTTGAGGCTTTAATGTGGAATAATATGACCTTCTTTGAGCAAGGGCTGCATCTGTATCCAATCAAAAGTCACCGAATGCACCCTTAAAGTCCTGGAAAATAATGTCTTAAAAAGAACGGAAACCCTTGTATGCTTATTAACAACTCCTAAGAGCCTCCTACTGTAAACTGAGTTGGACGATAAATATTAGTCCAAAATCTTGCATCTTTCTTATGTTCCTCCATTTGTTATATCCAGTTACAGGACCTTTTAAAGGCGGTATTTTCCCCTCACTTGTTCAGGGTAGCATTTTTGGATTTACATTTATAGATAAGTTCTTTTCCAATATGACGACAAAATCTGAGCAAGTTTAACATCTTGACTGCTCAACCACCCTGCATTGCCCTTTCTGCAAGCCATTTTGGACACGACAGTTGCGTTAATTTGACCTGGTTCCCTTTTCCTGTTATTTTTTGCAGTTTCCTGCTTTGTTGGATTGCTCTGATAACATCTGAGTTATGCTAATGATTGCTGCCAATCACCTTGGCCACCATTCTGAGGTGACATTGTGCACTGTTTACTGTCTTCCCAGGACATCTTCATGTTCATCACCAGACAGCTCAAAGGACTGGAGGACACCAAAAGTGCTCAGTTCAACAGATACTTCTACCTGCTTGAGGTGTGTGCACGTGTGTGTGTGTGTGTGTGTGTGTGTGTGTGTGTGTGTGTGTCGGGGGAGGGGGAGGGGGTCGTTTTGGTTTTTTTGTTGTTGCATGCACTACATGTTCTTTCATTCCTGCTGCTCTGCAAATAGCTTGTAAAGAAGAAGAAGATGCATTACTGGTACGTGTCTGGCACAATTTAAATGCTGATTTTTCACGTCTTTCAGGCACCCATAACCTATTAACATCAAGTCTTTCCTGCTGAGCTTTATGCCCAGAGGACTCCGCTTTTTAGCCTTAAAGGCCATGAAAACTTCGTTTCAGATATTTAAGTCTTTATATCAAAGATGGGTTATAATGCATTAACCAAAGCCAGAATAAAATAAAATAAAGTAAACACTATTAACTATGATTTAAGTGTGCTCAAAACCCCCCCTGGTGTGTCTTATCAGGACTGTATACTAGGATGATCCAATCGCCAGGAGGAGTTTTGCCACAGGATGCCAGTGAAGCACTCCAGTAGTAGTAGTATTAGTAGTATATTTATTCATTTTTATTAAATAATGTATTCTCTGTTTAGCATTTTTTTAAATTATTATTGATGTTAGAATTTGGATGAAAGATTTTGAATAATCATCGCGAGCATGGCTCAGCGTCTAATGGAGCTGTGAACTTACTGAACCTTTAAGCTTTCTGCAAGCAATATAGTTAGGTGAATAAACATTTATAAGAGTGTACGTTTATTTAAAAAAAAATCTATTTAATAGCAATGTCTCCTCTACTCGAACAACAACTGTGTGTTCTTGGTGCGACAATATCACAGCGTCATGTTCTGTTCAACATTATTATCTTATCTACAGGGGTTAGATTGGGATTTGTTATGTTGGGGGGGGTGCTCTGTGGTTTCAGGGTTGCCATACACCAACTGGACATTTTCTCTGGGGATGTACCTTCACTGGGTCCCACATGAGTTAGGGGTGGCAGCCGGTGGGGAGATGACAGTCAGCTCACTGCTGCCCGCATAAGCGATGATGCAACATCATTCTAAACTCGAAACACATAAATTGTTATTTAGTTGAATGGCCAGTATGTAATATAGAGTAAAAATGTACGAGTACATTAATTGTTGATGAAAGATTTTTATTAATTTTTTTATTTTTTATTTTTTGCTGGTGCTATGTGGTGGAGATGCGGGGTGTCAGATCCATGGAAAAGAGATGGCAAACTGGTTTGTAATGCACTTGTGCTGATTAAAGGGGTTCAGTGGGCAGACATGCCGCTCCACCAGAAACCTCCTCCCTTTTTCTCCCCAATTGCACCCAGCCAATTACTCCACTCTTCCGAGCCGTCCCGGTCACTGCTCCACCCCCTCTGTTGATCCGGGGAGGGCTGCAGACTACCACATGCCTCCTCTGATACATGTGGAGTCGCCAGCCTATGTTTCACCTGACAGTGAGGAGTTTCACCAGGGGGACGTAGCGCATGGGAGGATCACACTATTCCCCCCCGAACAGGCACCCCAGCTGACCAGAGGAAGTGCTAGTACAGCAACCAGGACACATACCCACATCCGGTTTCCCACCCGCAGATACGGTCGGTTGTGTCTGTACGGACAGCCAACCAAGCCGGAGGTAACATGGGGATTCGAACTGGCGATCCCCATGTTGGTAGGCAACGGGATAGTCCACTACGCTACCCGGACGCCCCCCATAAACCCTTTCTAACTCAATATTTCAAAATGTGCATAAAAATTCATTATGGAAGGCACTGCTAATGTTCAGGAACGGTTTGAGGAACATGATGAAGTTTTGACATTTAGGGTCAGGCCATTTCTTAACACATTGTGAAGGTCACACATTATACTGGATTTTTCTATCTGAGAAATGATAGGTATATGTATGTTCCTTTATTATGTAAGGAATTCCTCTGTTTTCCACCGTTACACAACAGTGTATGTATGTGTTTTCTTTTTCTTTTCTTTCTTTCTTTTTTTTAAGGCCTCGAGCGACTGACATGTATCACGCACCCGAGGTTATTTATGCAGGGTGTTGCGTGAGTCAGAAAGGAGGATTCACTGGGAGAGTAGGAAGTGGGTGAATGGCCTGTGTGGCACCAGTTGGAAATACTGCAGCTACAAAAAAAAAAAAAAAAAAAACCTTATCTTGTTTCTATTTCAGTATTGAGAGTAAAGTAATGTACATTAAGTGTGGAGTAGAATATACAAAGGACTATTGCAAGCCGTCCCCTTTACCTGTTGTCCGTCTCCTGTGAGTGGACGCCCGCTTGGTAAAGGAACAAACAAACAAGTACTCAAGGCATCTTGGATTACTCTCCTCCGCCAAGCCCAGGTAGTTCAATTTCATTTTGAATTTTTTGGCGTGTTATACATGAGCAAGCGATTGCGTTTTTTTTAGGGGGGGGGATCCTTGTGTGTGTGTGTGTGTGTGTGTGTGTGTGTGTGTCTGTGTGTATTAATTTTTTGGACCGACGCGGGATAGTTGTTTACCCTTCGGCGGCCTTCGTGTCTCCTCAGTTGGATTTAAAAGGCTCTTAAGGGCGAGCTGAGGTGGACTTGAATATTTTTCTTGTGGATATTTCGTTTACATGGACTATCGGTTTAATTTTGGGATGACGAAAAAGGGGATCTAAGGGCTTATTTTGTTTGTGATAAGTAATTTCATTCATTCATTTAATTTCATGCACATAAATTCATAATTTCATACACAGCACTGAGCGCCTCTCTACGTTTCCCTGTTGTGCGTGTCATTCATTTCATGATAGGTTATGAAGGAAGACAGAGGTAAAGTGTGTAAATATTTAGTATTTGGGTAATCTGTGTATCCATTTCTTCACTTGTACTTTCCCATATGAAAGAACCCCAGTGTGTTTCAACAAAAACTTGATTAGTCAAAGGTTTGCGTGTTACAAAGTGTTTGTGGTGTTGCCCTGGAATTCTCCAGATTCTCCAGATCTCAATCCGATTTGTCGTGTGTGCTAGACCGACAAGTCCAGTCCACGGTGGTTCCGCCTCGTAACTTACAGGACTTGAAGGATCTGCTGCTTAATGTTTTGGTACCAGATACCACAGGACACCTTCTGGGGGTCTAGTAGAGTCCATGCCTCGGCGGGTCCGGCGCTGTTGTGGCGGCACACAGAGGACCAACAGCATGTTAGACTGGTGGTCATAATGTTTTGGCTCATCGGTGTAGGTTTGGTCCGATTACATAAAAATTTGCAGCTCACCTTTCCTGCAATATAAACAAACAGCCAGATTAGGTGGTCGTCAGTAACGGCCGCAACAGTTCACTGATTGGTGAATTACAAAGCAGAACGCTAAGCTTAAATTACCCACCTCACTTACATGAGTTTGATTATGATTACAAGGTCATTGTGTGTAGTGTTTTACTTCTGTTTCTCATGGGACTTGCTGTAGGCAGGTATGGGCATGCGTGTTCACCCATGTTACATACATACATGCATATTGTGTGCGATGGAATAGCTTGGTTCTCTCCCTTACGTCGGTTGTCCTTTTTATCAAGCATTGTGTTAAGTGATCCCAAAACACTCAATTACAACAATTCACAGCTGCGTGGTGGCTTTCGTCATTTTCTTTTCTTTTCTTTTTTCTTTTTTTGGATTCCCCTCCCCCTTTCTCTCCCCAGTCGTATCCGGCCAATTATCTCACTCTTCCGATCCATCCCGGTCGCTGCTCCACCCCCTCTGCTGATCCGGGGAGGGCTGCAGACTACCACATTCCTCCTCCGATACATGTGGAGTCACCAGCTGCTTCTTTTCACCTGACAGTAAAGAGTTTCACCAGGGGGATATAGCATGTGGAAGGATCACGCTATTCCCCCCAGTTCCCCCTCCCTACCGAGCAGGCGCCCCGACCAACCAGAGGAGGCGCTAGTGCAGCGACCAGGACGCATACTCACATCTGGCTTCCCATCCGCAGACACGGCCAATTGTGTCTGTAGGGATGCCCGACCAAGCCGGAGGTAACATGGGGATTCGAACTGGTGATCCCTGTATTGGTAGACAACGGAATAAACCGCTACGCCACCCAGACGCCAGTCATCTAATTTTCATGATTTTGTGCTTGAAACGCTTCTCATGTTCTGTAATGTTTGCATGTTTATTGCTGACTCTCTGCATATCAAAGATGCAAGTGTCAACAGCTGTTTAACTGGAGCGTGGTCAGGTCGTAGCTGATATGACTGTCCTCCAAGTTCAGCGTGGTGCATTTGATGACAAAGAATTACCTGACACCAGCCATCTCCAACACAGTCCCGCCCAACTTAAACCAATGAGAGGAGGTCAGAGACGACACATTATGCACAAATGTTATTTAGAATGGCTAAAAGTGTTCCTCCTTTTGCTGTCAATGGTGTGATCATGCAGGACGTTTTAACTCATAGTAAGAAGCTGAGTAAAGCGGGGAGTTTTCAGGGTTTTTTTTAAAATTATTTTTTTAAGAACATCACTTGTACCAGCCCAAAACACTGGCTTGTGTATATCAGAAACTTTTTTATGATTTGTCAGAGAAAAGATTTAATCAGACTTTTCTTCTCACTTGATCTTTTTAAGCAATTCAGGTTAACTCGAAGCATTGACCCCACCACCACCACCACCACCACCACCACCACCACCACACATACACACACACAGAGTAATGTTCCAAAACTAACTCGGGTCCCTCTGACATGGAACAAACTCGGGCATCCTTGGCTCGTGGTTCAGTTTGCTTTGGAGCCCTTCTGGCAGCGTGTCATAGTTTGAACACCGAGTACTCTCATTCCATTTGTGGCAGCCTGCTGTGGGAAGTTGTTTGTTGATAAATGAAGGAGCAAGTTGGGGGACAAGAGCGGCAAACCTTGTGGTGCAGTTATTGGGTGAAACGTCTTTCTGTGTTGAGTGCTCAACCACGCTTTGATGCACACACACATATATGCAAGCACACATAATTTTTCAGATAGTGCAAATACAGCCTAGAAGTCGATATTGGACTGCGGCAGTTCCTTATTTCAGAATCATGTTTATTGACCATGTAGGTTTGCACAAACCTGGAATTTGACTACAGTTTTGTGGCTCTCTGTGTACTTAACTTAGAATAACGACACTACAGCACAACAATCTACAGATATATACACAAGGACTGACTATATACAGGTGAAATAAGAGGCAGTAAAGTGCAGTGGTGCAGAGAATATATCAGCGATGCTGAAATGGATGTTAGCAGGTTACTTACATACAGTGCAGTACAGTATATACAAAATGGTTGGATTTATTTGACAGTGTTAAGTGTTCATTTGAATAACAGCCCGCAGAAAAACTTTTTATATCTGGTTGTTTCGGGGTACAGTGCTCTGTAGTGCCTATCAGAGGGGAGGAGATGGAACAGGTTGAGACCAGGGTGTGATGGGTCTGCAGTGTTGTTGCCTGCCTGTTTCCTGACTCTGGGGATGTATGAGTCCTGAATGGAGGGCAGATTGGCACCAATGATTTTTTCTGCAGACTTAACTGTCCATTGTTATCTTTCCCTGTCCTGTTTGGTGGCCGATCCAAACTAGACAGTGATCGATGTGTCGAGGACAGACTGGATTATTGCAGTGTAGAACTGAATTAGCAGTTCCTGAGGCAGGTTGAGCTGGCGGAGAAACTACATCCTCTGCTGGGCCTATTTGATGATTGTGTCTAGTATAATGGATGCCCACCTTAGGTCCTGGGAGATTGTGGAACCCAGAAATCTGTAGGTTTTCACTGCAGACACCATGCTATTGATTCTGGGGGGGCAGTGTTGGGGGGCTCTTTGTGAAATCCACTGTCATCTCCACTGTTTTGATTGAGCATGTTCAGTTCCAAGTTGTTATGGCCGCACCAGAGGGCCAGCCAATCAACTTCCCGTCTATATGCTGACTCGTCACCATCCCGGATAAGGCCAATGGTGGTTGTGTCATCCGCAAACTTCTAGAGTTTAATAGATGAGTCACCTGAGGTGCAGTCATTTGAGTAGAGGAAAAAGAGTAGAGGGGAGCACACACATCCCTGGGGTTCCCCAGTCCTGATTGTCTGGGTGCTGGATGTGCTTTTAGTGTTTGAAAATCTACCACAGGTAGACATCATGCTGCCTGTGATGAGCTGGAATCACAATGTATGTCTCCATCAGCATCTTTCCTTATCATGTCGCACAAAATGCCATGAAATTGTTATTTAAATGGCAGCCATAGATAGAAGGTTTATTAGGATGTTTGTGGAAAATGGGTTGTGTATGGAAAGTGGGTTGGGACCCCTGCAAGACCTCAAGCAAACCAGAGAAAAAAACTTAGAAATGGGGTAAAGGTAAAAAAGTTGTTTTCCTGTAGGCCCGGTTATTAGTTCAGTTAAAGGTAAATAAGTCTAGTTTGTTTTGTGTCCCTCCAAAATGAGGTACCTAGCACTTTCCGGACACCTGCCTCAGGTAAAATCAAGTACGTCTTTTTTCACCCAACAGTGAACATATTAAATCCTCCTTCTCTTCTCTCCCCCCATTTGTCCCTCTCCTGTTTTTCAATATCTCATCCCCTGTGTTTATCTCCCCCTTGAGGCGTCTGTAGCATTAATAGAGTCGTTGCTAACTGAGTGTCTCTCCTCTCTGTTCAGAACATCGCGTGGGTGAAGTCCTACAATATTTGCTTCGAGCTCGAGGACAGCAACGAGATTTTCACCCAGCTTTACAGAACATTGTTTCAAGTCATCAAGTAAGTCCTCAACTGTTGCCAGCCCTTGCAAGGGTTTCCTCTTAAGCGTCTTGTGAATGTTAAAATGTACACGTAGATAACATCTACAAGTGTCTTTTTTTTATGTGTACATGTGTGTCCGTGCCATCTGTTTTGTTTTTAATGGTCATAATTTTATTTTATGTAGTCCTTCGAAAATACTCAGATGCATCACAAGAGTAAAAAATAAAATTAAATGACATCAGAGCAATAAAACAATGAAACTATAAAATTCTAAAGTATGAGTGAAACCAAGGTGAATTATGATGATGATGATCAAGATGAGGGTAAACAGGAACAAGGAGTGAGGACTTGGAGAACATTTTAGACAACAAAGGCAACTTTTAACTCATTGTGTTTTTAGTGATTTCTCAAATGTGGCAAGTAAATACCTCAACATGCTCAGGGGGAGAGAGAGTTCCCAAGGCGAATGGGCTGCAATAGCACGACCTCTGTCTCCCCAGGTTTGGTGCTCAGGTCTAGTGATTGGGTTGGTCCTAACTTTGGTGCAGTAGACGTTCGTTAACTAAAGCAGTGTTTCCCGACCCAGTCCTCAAGGACCCCCTATCCTGCAGATTGTCTTTGCAACCCTGAATAGGTACCCGTTTTTAGTAATTCAAACAATCAGCAATGAATGTCAGATTTTGCACACATTGCATAATTAAGTCCTATGAGAGGATTTGTTGAGTTAGTACAAGCAGGGCTACCTATGCAGGGTTACAGTGAAAATCTGCAGGATAGGGGGTCCTTGGGGAGTGGGTTGGGAAACACTGAACTAAAGTATCGCTCATGACTCCTGCCTATATACAAGTCGTTTGGTCTTTGTGCTTGCGTCGTAAGAAGGGCGCATTAGTCCTCTGTTAGGTGTCTGTCTGATTGTCCCCTCCCATCCCTGTCTTTCTGATTTTACTTAACACCCCCCCCCCCCCCCGTACTTTCTATTTGGCTGAACTCAACCTTGAGGGCTGAATTCTGCAGCAGAAGAGTTGGCACTTTGCCATTTGAGCCGGTTTTTTTTTTTGACTGTGTGAAGGTTGTGCGAGCACAAAGCCCTTTGAAGACAAAAGCTGAAGCGCTCTGCTGTCTGCGATAATTTTGCAGTGAGCTGGAAGGTGTATGTGTGTGTCTCTCTCTTTCTCTCCCTCTCTCTCTCTCTGTTTGTATGTGGCTCTTGGTGAATGCGAGATAGTGAAGCTGGTAATTTCTGGTAGCACCGAGGACGACAGTCAAAGAAATCCAGAAATGGGCGGCACGGTGACCAAGTGGTTAACACTGTTGCCTCACAGCAAGAAGGTCCTGGGTTCGAACCCCAGGTCGTCCCAGGACCTTTCTGTGTGGAGTTTGCATGTTCTCCCCATGTCTGCGTGGGTTTTCTCTGGGTGCTCCAGTTTCCTCCCACCGTCAAAAAGACATGCATGTTAAGGTTAATACTCCTGTCTGTGCCCTTGAGCAAGGCAATGGAAAGAAGAACTGGAGTTGGTCCCTGGGCACTGCAGCTTCCCCTACTGCTCCTATATAATAGGATGGGTTAAATGCAGAAGACTTTTCATTGTAACCTTTACAATGACAAAATAAAACAGCTTTCATAATAAGTTTAAGTTTCTATTGTAAAAGGCATTAGCTACTACAATTACATAAACTTAAAATCTCAATAGCTAGTTCAAGATCTTCTGTTTGTCTAGTTCAATAGTACGATTTTGAAAACTAAGCTACAAGCCCCAAGCCTTTGGTACTCCACCACCACTCACACAAACATGCATATGAGGGGTATTTTGTTATTTTGCTCTCTAAAATGAACGGTCTCATATGAAATTACACATCTTGATTTCAGTTGCACTTGGTGCAGAATGATATGCTAACACGTTGACCATATTATAGCCATCACTGATTGTAAACATTGACCCTTGACGCTCTGCCACCTTGGGTTTCATAGCAATGGCCACAACCAGAAAGTGCACATGCACATGGTGGACCTTATGAGCTCCATCATCTGTGAGGGAGATACTGTGTCCCAGGAGCTCCTAGACACCGTGCTGGTCAACTTGGTACCCGCACACAAGGTAGGCATCCAAATGTGCACTCCACTTATGTACACAACAGACCTTCTACAGTCATGTGAATGATGGCAGGAGCATGAACATCAATTCAGTCCATTCCATTATAACGATTCACATACAACATGCGCATGCAAACACGTACACTTCCCTTTTTAGATGTTGGATCTGTCTCAAGCTGTAATGTACTTCTTGCAGTGAAGTGATTTGATAGTGCTGCTACACTTAAGGCAATGTCACTTTTAATGCCTTTTAATTCAGTGAGACCCCTGCAGGCGAGAAGAGGAAAGGCAATTTTGATTGTATCCCTTTGTCGTTTCATCTTTGGATGTTTCTCATCCCTTCTCTCCTTTTTTGTGTAGAATTTAAACAAGCAGGCGTATGACTTGGCTAAAGCTCTGCTGAAGAGGACTGCCCAGGCAATTGAACCCTACATCACCAATGTAAGACAAACACTATGACACAGCCTTATCTCTGTCCTGTGCTTGCGTATGTTTGTTGTAACGAGACATTAGAAGCTGCCACTGTGATGCTCTAGTTTCTTGTGTGTGTGGTGGTGGTGGTGTGTGTGTGTGTTTGTGTGTTTGTGCGTGTGTGTGTGTGTGTGTGTGTGTGTGGGGGGGGCATTTCATCCACATTTGTGTCTTTTGGCGGCTGTATCACTGCTGACATTACTTGTTTGGATCCTGGCACTCAAGCTCAGTGGTTTGAACATGACATAAACACTGCCAGGGTTAAGTGGTTCAATTCTCAATAGGGTCACCCATGTTCAAAATGTCACGCACTCATAATACTACAGGGCATTGCGAGAATCTACTGCATGTTGTTTTGGAAACATCATGGGAAATTGTATATAGATTCAAAATCTATGTTCTTGGGTTTTTTTTAGTTTCCAATTCAAGGTTTTAGTGCTGGAGGCCCAAGGCACTACTTAAGGATAAAGGATTCCAGTAATAAAGTTGTTGGTTCTTTAAGTGCTGAATATAATCCCAACTTTTCAAGGAAAATCAGAAGAAAAAATTGATGCTCGCAGGAAAGATAACTCATTGTTATGAAAATCATCTCTGATAAAGCAGTTGTCACAGTATTATCATTATTACAATAACTCATGACTTGTATAGTGTGTGTTGTGTATTCCTCCCTGCCAATTCCACATTGATAAAGCAGATGAAGGGCCTCAACACAGATGCTGACTAACACCAAACAAGAAAACTGCACATCTCTCCACACATAATTAAAGAGGCTGAATTGTGTAGCACTTCCCATAATGGATGTATTTGTGAACTCATGCTCACTGTTTCTTTTCATGTCTCTTTCCCATCATGCCTCAGTTTTTCAATCAGGTGCTGATGCTGGGGAAGACGTCGGTCAGCGACCTGTCAGAGCACGTCTTCGACCTCATCCTGGAGCTGTACAACATAGACAGCCACCTGCTACTCTCAGTCCTGCCACAACTTGAGTTCAAACTGAAGGTATGCATGTGCGCACACACACGGACACTTTCAATCAGGTCAAAGAAGGTTGAATCAGTTCATCTGGACACAACGTTTATTGACAGAAATGTTCCATCACTCGTTTAAGTGACCTCTTCAGTCTAAACTGACTGCAGGTATCCCCACCCTTATAAACAATACAGTTGCATAATGACCAAAACCAACGATTGGTTTCATATGCAAATAGGCGTGACCATTAACTAGCGTTTCAAGGGCCGTGTGTACTATTCACCGAGGATTTGGGAATGGTTGCAATCACAGCACTATAAGATGGTAACATGATTGCAAACGTTCTCAACTGTTGGTTGTCTTGCTTGTTTTTAATTTGCAAAGTTTAGAGTTTGATAAATCTGTTTTTTCTTTCTTTTTTTTTCTTTATAATTTCCAGTATGTGAGCTCAAGGTAGTAGTCCAAGCGCCATGAAAGCCAACAGTTTGTAGTTCTGCCTTCTCTTGCACAACCCTAACCTTGAAACCAGTGATTCTCAAGTGTGTACCTTGGGAGTCATGTGTGATATTCAGGTTTTTATTTCAACACAAGCAGATTTCATTGGTTAACACACCTTCAACCTTACAGCAGAGGACTAATTTGTGAAAACGGCTGATGTGCTAGTGTTGGTTTGGGAGGAAAACCTTAAATCATTTTGTATCGCACCCAGGAGTTGATGAAAAGTGTGTTTTAAATAAAACGTATTAGCATTAAGTAGCAGTAAAATGGTGTTAGTAGTATTACAGTGGGGTGTTAATGGTGATAGTAGTAGTTGTAGTGGTATTTGCAGTGCAGAAGTTGTTGCAATAGTGGAGGTTACAGTTGCAGCAATAATAAAAGAAATCGTAGCAGTAGTGTTTTCAGTGAAAGTGATATTGATGGTGACAGTTGGTATAAATTATTATATACTCATGGCAAACATTCTCGAACCCCTCACATGCAGAAATGCACAGACTCACTCACTCGGCAGAATTGTTGATTCATATGAGAGAACCCAAAGGAAGCAGCCACTCAGCATAATGTTGTCTCTGTAGTGTGTCATGGAGGCCTTCTGCTGATGGATAACACTCATTAACCACTCCTCGAGAGTGTGGATCAGTGCTGTCTCTGCAAAATAATAGCTGCGATAAAATCTCCCCCACAACTTTCTCCCTCGCTCCGTCTTTTCACTCATCTTCCTCCCTATCACCCCCCTTATCTTTATTTTATAATCTGTTTTCTCTCTGCTCCCTTCCAGTCCCCTCCTGCTCTCCTTAGCATTATCTTTATTTCTTCTGCTGTGCGGTCTTTCTTTTAAAAAAAAAAGGAAAGACTGCAAAGGACTAAAGACTCATTTTTAAAATGATATCATTTTGAAATATGCAAATGGTTATGTCGCTATGCTAGTTATTGTTAAAATGGAAGTAGGCAACTGTTTTGCTGTAACTTATCATTCATTGTGAGGTAAATGTTGATTGCACTGTAATGACTATATAATAATGACACCATCAGCATTTAGATTGGTTCTGTATAAGCCTCGCTTTCACTAGGCAATTCTGTTTGCCACCAGGTGCGATTTTTCCTGGCAAATTGATTTATGGCACAAGAAGTGCGTCCACCTCCCAGTTAGTGGGCTAGGCAGTGGTGGACGGTGGAACAACCGAAGTAACTGTGGAAACTGCCCTGCAAAAGAAAAAGAAACCAGTTGATGGAGGAGGCAAAGAAAGCAAAGAGGGAGAGTGACAGAAGACGAGATAAAACAAGAGTGAACTTCGGACAGGCATTCACTCGCTGGAGAGAGCTCCGGGACTTGAGGGGGTTCCAAACCGACTTTCAGGCGGCATTATTTCTACTTGCTCAATAACACAGCCTTCCTACTTATTAATACTACCGGATGTTTTACTCTGCCTTCATCATTGCACCGAGATCGGGGTTTCTGGTTCAAATTGGTATTCTTGCGGTTATTCTTGCTTTGAACAGTAGCCAGGTTGCTATCAGTTAACCATGTTGCTTAAAGGCAGACAAACACGTTTGTTTCTGGCTGTTGATGTTAGCTAGCATAGCTAGCATTAGCAGTGTTGCTAACAGCCAGGCGCTTTGTGAAGGTTACTATATTCTGTTATGATCAGGGAGTTGATAAGCAGACAGATGGTTGAATATTTCAAGACGCCTCCAGGTAAAGTTAGGTACACTGTAAACATGTGTTTACAATTCTGATGTTCTTACTATGCAATGCACAGCGTCAAAATTGCGGGTAGTTCCCAAATTGAATATAGAATTATGACGGTTTCACTTTACCTCTTCAGTGAATATCCTTCTTCGCGGAAATGTGTAAACAAATGCATGTGTCCTGTGTTGTTCGGAGTTGTTTGGCTCTGAGTGGATTGTCTTTGCGACAGCAGCACAAACAATAATACCACTTGGAAACGCTGGGGAGGGGGGGGGCTTTGAAAGTTGTATACTTCCACTTTAATGACTTCACTCGTCTTTCCATCCTTTACAGTCCAGTATCCAATGTAATGCAATTGTTTGTGTTTCTTTGCCCCCCTCCCCCCCCCGTTCTTGCTCTCTTTCTCTCTTGGGCTTGCTTTCTCTCACTTTCATTATTCCATTGCTCTCCACGCAGAGTAATGATAATGATGAGAGGCTGCAGGTGGTGAAGCTGCTGGCGAAGATGTTTGGAGCCAAGGACTCTGAGTTGGCTGCACAGAACAAACCGCTCTGGCAGTGTTACCTGGGCAGGTAGGTATCTGAGCATGCTGTCTGTCTGTGGGTGTGTCTGAAAGTGAGGGCACAGTCAAAATGAACTATCCAGCCCATAACCTCCGCTGCTACTGCCGGGGGGGAAAAAATCACTCTGGGGGGGAGCACATAGATGGGATTCAGATTTTCTCAGTTTATCTATGCATGCCAAGATGTGGTTAATGAACTAACCTCAAACCGAGGACCTTTTGAAGCAGGCCCCTGGTTAGATAGCGGATTAACTGATCCCTTCCCAGCCAGCTACATTTGTAATGTTATTCTTTATTCTTGCCATGGGGGATTCTTCTGCAGCTGCTGGTCGTGAAGATGTTTTGAGCCCTGTGGTCATGCATCATGATAGCAATCGCTTCAGTTCTAATACAGTCTAGTCACATGCAAATGCTCATGAGCTTCTGCTTTACCAAAATAAGTGATTTACTGCTGAAATAATAACTCAGTGGATTAGTCAATGGGCTGAAAAATCATTGTAAAGTAAATATCAAACATTTGCTTCACAAGTACTAAGATTTGTTTGCGTTTCTCTGATTCACATCATTAAACAAATGAATACTTAAGGGTTTTTTTGGCTGCTGGTCGGAGTAAGTACGCAGTTTTAAGACATCACTTTGGGCTTTGGGAAGTTGTGATAGGCATTATTTTTGACAATTTGTAGACCAAACGATTTATCAATTATGAAAATAATCATTAGTTCCAGTCCTAGATATTAACTAGTAATAAGTGCAATAACACATGAAACGAGTAAATTAATGTAAAGAAAACAAAACTTGAACTGAGAAAAATAGGGAAATTAATGCATTAAAATTGACAAATTCAAATGAATGGGGGAAGGGATGAATAGGGATTCGCGAAGGAATAGCAATGTCTGAATACAGGAATATTTGGTAGACGATATCGTCAACAGCTGGATATTTGTAGCTAAGAAGTTAGCTTCCATTTTATTGACTTGCTTGTAATAATTCGTTTATTAGCCTAACAGACTATATTTAGGGTTGCCAGCCATCCCATAAAATACGGAATTGTCTCGTAATCGGAAAGTAAAAAACACTTTCTGTATTGAACTCTTACTTCACACATTTTGTTCTGTATCATTGAGAATCAATTCAGTGCAGATGTACGGAGCAGAATAGATGCAAGCTAAATTGTTAAAACTGCAATTATGGACAAATAGTCTGAGATGGAAGGAAACCCTCTTTCTCTTCATTTTGTCCATGATACAGTGTTGCAGTACTCCAAACAAATCTCTCTCTTCTCTCTCTCTCTCTCTCTCTCTCTCTCTCTCTCTCTCTCTCTCTCTCTCTCTCTCTCTCTCTCTCTCTCTCTCTCTCTCTCTCTCTCTCTCTCTCTCTCTCTCTCTCTCTCTCTCTCTCTCTCTCTCTCTCTCTCTCTCTCTCTCTCTCTCTCTCTCTCTCTCTCTCTCTCTCTCTCTCTCTCTCTCTCTCTCTCTCTCTCCACCCCTCCCTTCTCCTGACAGTGATGTGTCAATGATTTTATTACACGTTTTTGTGGCTATGCATTCTGATTGGAAGGATACTGGTCCTACACTGATTAATTCAATCCAATTCAATTTATTCTCATTAAAAAGAATGTACAGGCACATGTTAAAATTGAAATAAAGGCTGCAGCTTCACCAAATAGTGCAAGACAGATATAGACAACACAGCAAATACAGTATAAGATATAAACAGATGAAGACCAAAAGCTAAAAATAAGTTGAAAAAGAGCACAAGTACAAAAATATTTAAAAATATACACAGACATTCAGTGGGTGGCCAGGTTCAGGTGGGCAACAGCATGGGCAGAGAAGCTGTTTTTGAGCCTGGTTGTGCAGGCTCTGAGGCTCCTGTGGCGCCTGCCATAGCTCAGGGGGGAGAACAGTCCATGGTTAGGGTTGATGGGATCTCTGCTGATGCTGAGACCCCTTTGAAGGCGGCGTTTGATAATATGATAATAATGATAATAATATCAATACACTGTCACAATATAATTTTAAAGTCAAACTTTTATTTGTATGCCTACAGCAGATTTTAATACCGAAGGATGGCAAACAAGCTTCATAACAAGATTATCAATAAATATGAGAATCTATATATAAGAAACACAACCAATAAACACCACCACCTTCTGCTATTCATTTGTGGAAGTTGGTAACCCTGTCCGTATCTACTCCTTTAATACGGTCTACCGGCAGTGGATAAAAAGATGGGACTTTGAGCATAGTAGTCCAAAACTCACTCCCTAATTTCTCCAGAACTGACAGCAGATTCAATCACACTGGACCTGACCACTTCTCTGCGCTTCATTGATTTAGAACCGATTTCCGGTTTCAGCGGGTTTCCCTGGTCATCATATGATCCCGATGTTTGCAGTTTGAAGTACTGGTTGTTGCAATTAGTGGATCAAGTGCAAACTGGTCTAAAACGAGGGCTGATGTGGTCATTACTGTATGAAGAACAACATCGAGGAAAGCAAACAGAAAGGACCAAGATAAACGTATTTCTGCAGAGCTGTCATTTGTGCGTTACAGGTTAATGTTTGAGATTTGTTTACCATGAGTCCATTGATGGAAGGATGGTCTGTGAAGTTATTCTTTATCTGAATCGAAGGGCCAAAGGGTAAGGGTGTCATATATTGTCATTCATTGCCATTTACATCTGTTGGAGAATATAATATGACTTGTAAACCCCTCTGGGTCTTGACTAATTCAGCGCTTTACAAATAAATTTGGCTTGGCTTCTCTGTCAGTGACAGTGGGGAGCACAACAGGGATTTGTTGCTTTATGACCGGTCTTGAGACCGCCTGGTTTTGTGATGAAGAAAGTTTGTAGTTGTTGTGGACGATTGGGCTTGGTCGAGTTAGATTTAGTTGTGGGCCCTGAATTTACAGTCTGTAGCTGACTCGACTGAGCGAGAGTGTCTTTGGGCGAGGAAGAGAGAGCCCCAAGTCTGGCAATTGATGTCCAGTCAACAAGCGTGTGTTGTAAGCGTGGGCTGTTAGTCTTGGACTGGAATTCTATCTCGGTTTGGAGTGGATCAGTTCCAAACAGGCATCAGTAGGGTGGCAAGTTGTCAAAAGTTGTCCAACCCTTTTCATAGACAAAGAGAATACTGGAGCTTTGAGTGCTGATTGGAGTGGCATTGGTTCAGAGCTTTGGTGGCAGCATCTGAATAACCGGTTTAAAAGGTCCATTTGACCTGAATGCTTGGAAGAGTGTTTGGAATCAGTTGAATGATGTGATGATAGGCACGTTGATAAGAGTAAGAGGCTTCAAATCTAACTCATTTATAGAGGTGGATGCCACCAGTTAATGCCATTTACATTTTGGCTGCGCCGTTTTTCATGATTTTAGAGTGCAGTAAAGCATCCCATGAGCATCCCATGCTCAGATGTACAGCTTGTGGTTCATAAAAGTTGGTCTAGTCATGGATTTAGTTTTCTGTTAACTCTAATTATGACCAAAGTACCATTGGGAATCTGGCAGCAACAGAAACGGCTTACTGTGTGATTTTGTATGGGTCATACAGTTATGAAAAAACAGGTTTCGTGATATGTTAAAGCGAGTGCAATTCAAAATTCAGGCATCACAAATTACATATATACATACCAATACCAAAATACCGGGCTTTTTACAAGTGTTGCAATTCTTCATTGTCCTGTTTTGTGTGTGGCAGTAAGCCAAGACACAATAATAATAATGATAATAATAATAAATGGAATTTGTATAGCACTTCTCATCTGCAGACAGATCTTGAAGCGCTTCACAGATAAAAGACTATGGTAAAAGAAAAAAAATATATATATACACTACCGTTCAAAAGTTTGGGATCACCCAAACAATTTTGTGTTTTCCATGAAAAGTCACACTTATTCACCACCATATGTTGTGAAATGAATAGAAAATAGAGTCAAGACATTGACAAGGTTAGAAATAATGATTTGTATTTGAAATAAGAATTTTTTTACATCAAACTTTGCTTTCGTCAAAGAATCCTCCATTTGCAGCAATTACAGCATTGCAGACCTTTGGCATTCTAGCTGTTAATTTGTTGAGGTAATCTGGAGAAATTGCACCCCACGCTTCCAGAAGCAGCTCCCACAAGTTGGATTGGTTGGATGGGCACTTCTTTGAGCAGATTGAGTTTCTGGAGCATCACATTTGTGGGGTCAATTAAACGCTCAAAATGGCCAGAAAAAGAGAACTTTCATCTGAAACTCGACAGTCTATTCTTGTTCTTAGAAATGAAGGCTATTCCATGCGAGAAATTGCTAAGAAATTGAAGATTTCCTACACCGGTGTGTACTACTCCCTTCAGAGGACAGCACAAACAGGCTCTAACAGGTACTATTTAATGAAGATGCCAGTTGGGGACCTGTGAGGCGTCTGTTTCTCAAACTAGAGACTCTAATGTACTTATCTTCTTGCTCAGTTGTGCAACGCGGCCTCCCACTTCTTTTTCTACTCTGGTTAGAGCCTGTTTGTGCTGTCCTCTGAAGGGAGTAGTACACACCGGTGTAGGAAATCTTCAATTTCTTAGCAATTTCTCGCATGGAATAGCCTTCATTTCTAAGAACAAGAATAGACTGTCGAGTTTCAGATGAAAGTTCTCTTTTTCTGGCCATTTTGAGCGTTTAATTGACCCCACAAATGTGATGCTCCAGAAACTCAATCTGCTCAAAGAAGTGCCCATCCAACCAATCCAACTTGTGGGAGCTGCTTCTGGAAGCGTGGGGTGCAATTTCTCCAGATTACCTCAACAAATTAACAGCTAGAATGCCAAAGGTCTGCAATGCTGTAATTGCTGCAAATGGAGGATTCTTTGACGAAAGCAAAGTTTGATGTAAAAAAAATCTTATTTCAAATACAAATCATTATTTCTAACCTTGTCAATGTCTTGACTCTATTTTCTATTCATTTCACAACATATGGTGGTGAATAAGTGTGACTTTTCATGGAAAACACAAAATTGTTTGGGTGATCCCAAACTTTTGAACGGTAGTGTACGTATACACAAGTAAACCCAGAGATAATCCACACCAACACTGGGAGAGCATACAGTTGAACCCAGGACCCTCTTGTTGAGCTGACCATTAAGCCACCTTGTTGCCCTGCAGAGTTTCAATAATATTCAAGTTTGTGGACTGTGAAGGCCATTCCAAAACCTTAATATGTCATAATATAATAATAATAATGATAATAGTAATTATGATATTTTTCTCTGTATTCTGGACTTGTTGGTATTAAGAATAAATGAGTACATATAAAAATCACCAGGTATATGCGGGTTTGATAGCAGTTTTTCCTTCTTACTGACAGAAAGCAGAATAACTTCCAGACTAGAGCTGCTTTAAACAGAAATATTATGATACCAAATAGTGTCTACATTGAGTAGAGAAGAATTGGCAAGCAGGGCAAATATATGGGAAAGGAAACCAAGGTGATGAGTGAAAGTGACATGAGATAAGTGTTAAGAAATGAAGGCATCTAAGTTAACTGCTGCTGGTGTTGCTACTACTAAAGGTAGAAATGGGAGAACCTGGGGCGTCCGGGTAGCATAGCGGTCTATTCCGTTGCCTACCAACACGGGGATCCCGGTTCAAATCCTCGCGTTACCTCTGGCTTGGTCGGGCATCCCTACAGACACACTTGGCTGTGTCTGCAGGTGGGAAGCTGGATGTGAGTATGTGTCCTGGTCACTGCACTAGCGCGTCCTCTGGTCGGTCGGGGCGCCTGTTCGGGGGGGAGGGGGAACTGGGGGGAATAGCGTGATCCTCCCACATGCTACGTCCCCCTAGCGAAACTCCTCACTGTCAGATGAAAAGAAGCGGCTGGTGACTCCACATGTATCGGAGGAGATGTGGTAGTCTGTAGCCCTCCCCGGATTGGCAGAGGGGGTGGAGCAGCGACTGGGACGGCTCGGAAGAGCAGGGTAACTGGCCAAGTACAGTTGGGGAGAAAAAGAAGAAAAAAAATCAAAAAAAAGAAAAGAAATGGGAGAACATATCAAATTAGCGAGATTGGTTGGAGTTTGCTGACAATTCAGACGTGACATTCGACTCTTGAGCTTGTCAAGGAGAAATCCCCTTGTTATCCTCTAACCTCAGGACCTCAGCTTTAATCACAGCCTATCCAAAATGTCTCTTGTCTTTTAAATGTCTTCGTGAGCTTCCAGTTTTCTTTCTGTGCTCTCAAACTTTGGACTCAGGAACACATCTTTGTCGAGCTCTTGTATTTGTAACCAATTGATGAACGAAGCCAGTGTCACTGACATTGTCATTTAATTCTTCTTCTAGGTTTAATGACATCCACGTTCCCATCAGACTGGAGTGTGTGAAGTTTGCCAGCCACTGTCTAATGAACCACCCAGACCTGGCCAAAGACCTCACAGGTAAACGACCCCGACTTGCACGCAAATAGGCTCTTAGAGGAACTTGGAATGTCCACCGCTGTAACCAGTATGTGGATGTATCTATAATGCACGCTAACTCTGTAGCACACAGCTTTTGTTTTGTGGATACCACGCTAGGGATCCACTAGAGGTACCAATAACAAATCAAGGACACAATGAAATAAAAACACAAATGCTAAGCTGAGCACAGAACCAACTTGCCAGAGTTGCTGTATTCTATCAAAGATGAAGAGGAAAATCAATTGACCAGCTAATCAGTGTTATAGAACTGGCCTGATGGGCCCACTTCATAACAAATTGGATATTGTGAGGAGAGAGTAGCATCCATTAGGCGTGTGTGTGTGTGTGTGTGTGTGTGTGTGTGTGTGTGTGTGTGTGTGTGTGAGAGAGAGATTGAGAGGTGACTAGTTCTACTCATAACCCCCTCCTCTCCACCCCGATTGTCTTTCTCAGAATACCTGAAGGTCAGGTCACATGATCCAGAGGAGGCCATTCGCCATGATGTCATTGTCTCCATAGTAACTGCTGCCAAGAAAGACCTGGCCTTGGTCAATGATGCACTGCTCAATTTTGTGAAGGAGAGGACCTTGGATAAGAGAGTAAGTTGAACACTGCATGTAACCATGTGTGTGTGGGTGCAATTTTTGAAAATAAACTTACTGTGGCTGACGATGGCCACACTAACCTTCTGGGTTATTTTAAATTCTCATTCAAACCCCTTGAAACTATAACTGCATGATTCAAACCACTCTGTCTCTCTCAACCAGTGGCGTGTACGAAAGGAGGCCATGATGGGCCTGGCTTCAATCTACAGGAAGTACTCCCTGCAGGGGGAGGGAGGGCGGGAGGCATCAAAACAGATTTCCTGGATCAAAGACAAGCTGCTTCATATCTACTACCAGAACAGTATTGATGACAGGTGTGTGTGTGTGTGTGTGTGTGTGTGTGTGTGTGTGTGTGTGTGTGTTGTATGGGAATCATGCTAATGTTATGGATTGAAACCATGCATTCATTGGTGGCAGTGATAGACTTGTTTAGAGGTAATTTAGTCCTGTGACCATTGCTGATTTGAATCCATGGATCACCATGGAAAAATCTGTCTGGCCGTAGCGGTATCACTTCACCCTTCCTTTAGCAATTTACCCTTTAGGTTCCTTTTCAGCAAATTGCCCGATGACCATTGCCACCCCCCAAACATACCCCCCCCCAAAAAAAAATCCAAACAACAGAAACTGCTCCTTCATATGAGGGGTGGATATTATAAAAATTAATTGAAAACTAATAACAGTGATCAATTAATATATTTACATTTTAAATAAAATATAATGTCATGGGAATTAAATACAGTGTAACTTTTATTATAAAACTTGCTCATCAATTAAATGTATTTACTTTAAAAATAAAGTATCACTACATGGGAATTAAATGTAGTGTAACTTTTATTTTAAAAAATTACACATAAATATAAATTAAATATACTTTAAAATGAAGTATCATTGCATGGGAATTAAATATAAATCATTTCTAAACGTAATCTTGCTTGAGCCAGTTAGCTTAACTAAATATATCATTTTTGATTCCGTTCCAGTCAGTGTTAAGTTGATATATTGCGATTAGAACTTTTTTTTTGTGCACGTTTCAATTGGGAAGAGCTTTTATTTTAGCACCTAGCAGTTTCATTAGGCACCACCTTCATTTAAGAAGCATTTGGTTTTAGATTCGAGAGCTGCCTCTTACTGTCTAATCATACGCCACACCCATCAGGGAGATCTGGGCTCGATTTCCTCCACCTTGTTTCTTCATCTCCTTCCTTTTCTTTCTTCACCTGTTTTGCAAGTGCAAGTGAACACGGAGCGGGAATTGCTGTCTTAAGCATGGTGGATACGGATGCGGATTCACACAAGTTTGGATGAAACGACCTACTTCATTCTGCTGAAACTGTGTTTTAGCTGAAATCTAGTAGAGAATATTTTATTGAGAAAAAGGACTGAGGAGATGAAGGAATGCAAAGGAAATTGAACCCAGATCTCACTGATGGGCGGGGTGTGATTGACAGGGAGAGGCTGCTCTCTAATACCCTTTTCCCACTGGCCAAAAAAAACCCGCTAACATCCGCCTTTTTATACTGACCAAAGGCGAACATTAGTGGGTTTTTTGGCCAGTGGGAAAAGAGTGTAATCTAAAACCAAATGCTTGTTAAATAAAAATGGTGGCGAATGGAACTGCGAGGCGCTAAAATAAAAGCTCTCCCCAACTGGAATGTCCACAGAAGGAAGTTCTTATAGCAGTATATCAACTTGAAACTGACACGGAATCAAACAGCGGTACTTTTAGAAATGATGATTTATATTTGCATTTAATTCCAATGCAGTGATACTTTTGTTTTTAAATTAAATACCTTTAATTGATGAGTAAGTTTTACATTAGAAGTTAAGTTGTATTTATTTCCCGTGAAATTATATTCTATTTAAAAAGTAAATATAATAATTGTTCACTGTTAGTTTTCAATTAATTTTTATAACATCCACCCCTCGTACTTGCAGGGCTGCTCTGTAGCCGTCAGCAGATGGTTGTGGTCTCTCCAGGCAGCTCCCGGTGTGAATTAGTTCGACTGTATGAATTTAAAATACGGCTCAGCTGAAATAAAGTATGCAGGCTCAGCAAACCCTCTGAATAAATAAAGGTTTGAAAAATTCTCACACACAGGCACCTACAGTATTCTGATTTTTGCACTTCTTGCTCTACCAGTCCTACCTGCAGATTAGATTTTGTGTTCATCCACAACTCCAGTGGTATATAATACACATTGCCTACTAGAAAAGAGGATGAATAGGTGTGAAGGAAAAAGAAAACAAGATGAAAGCAATGACGGGTCTCAGGTTGACGAGATTATAAAATAGTCACGTCAATGCCAGATTCATAATCATAAGATGGAGATGTTTAGGAGAGATGGCAGTGGAGTTTTTAACTAGATTGTTTAACACAATCTTGGAAAGTGAGAGGATGCCTGAGGAGTGGAGAGGAAGTATGCTGGTACTGATGTTCAAGAATAAGGGTGATGTGCAGAACTGTAGTAACTAAAGAGGTATAAAGTTGATGAGCCACAGCATGAAGATATGGGAAAGAGTAATAGAAGCTAGGTTAAGAGGAGAGGTGACTATTAGCGAGCAGCAATATGGTTTCATGCTACGAAAGAGCACTACAGATGCAATGTTTGCTTTGAGAGTGTTGATGGAGAAGTACAGAGAAGATCACAAGGAGTTTCATTGTGTCTTTGTGGATTGAGAGAAAGCATATGACAGGGTGTCGAGAGAGGAGGTGTGGTATTGTATGAGGAAGTCGGAGTTGCAGAGAAGTATGTAGGAGTGGTGCAGGATATGTATGAGGGCAGTGTGACAGTGGTGAGGTGTGCAGTTGGAATGACAGATGGGTTCAAGGTGGAGGAGGGATTAAATCAAGGAACAGCTCTGAGCCCTTTCTTGTTTGCAATGGTGATGGACAGGTTGACGGACGAGATCAGGCAGGAGTCTCCGTGGGCGATGAGGTTTGCAGATGACATTGTGATCTGTAGTGGGAATAGGGAGCAGGTTGAGGAGAGCCTGGAGAGGTAGAGGTATACACTGGAGAGAAGAGGAATGACAGTCAATAGGAGCAAGATGGAATACATACAGTGCATCCGGAAAGTATTCACACCCCTTCACTTTTCCCACATTTTGTTATGTTACAGCCTTATTCCAAAATGGATTAAATTCCTTTTTTTTTCTCATCAATCTAAATACAATACACCATAATGACAAAGTGAAAAAGGTTTTGTAGAAATTTTTGCAAATTTATTAAAAATAAAAAACTGAAATATTGCATGTACATAAGTATTCACACCCTTTGCTATGACACTCAAAATTGAGCTCAGGTTCATCCTGTTTCCACTGATCATCCATGAGATGTTTCTACATCTTGATTGGAGTCCACTTCTAGTAAATTCAATTGATTGGACATGATTTGGAAAGGCACGCACCTGTCTATATAAGGTCCCACTGTTGACAGTGCATGTCAGAGCAGAAACCAAGCCATGAAGTCAAAGGAATTGTCTGTGGACCTCCGAGACAGGATTGTATCGAGGCACAGATCTGGGGAAGGGTACAAAAAAATTTCTACAGATTTGAAGGTCCCGAAGAGCACAGTGGTCTCCATCATTCGTAAATGGAAGAAGTTTGGATCCACCAGGACTCTTCCTAGAGCTGGCCGCCAAGCCAAACAGCAATCGGGGGAGAAGGGCCTTGGTCAGGGAGGTGACCAAGAACCCGATGGTCACTCTGACAGAGCTCCAGCGTTCCTCTGTGGAGATGGGAGAACCTTCCAGAAGGACAACCATCTCTGCAGCACTCCACCAATCAGGCCTTTATGGTAGAGTGGCCAGACGGAAGCCTCTGCTCAGGCACATGACAGCCAGCTTGGAGTTTGCCAGAAAGCACCTAAAGGACTCAAACCATGAGAAACAAGATTCTCCGGTCTGATGAAACCAAGATTGAACTCTTTGGCCTGAATGCCAAACGTCATGTCTGGAGGAAACCAGGCACCTCTCATCACCTTGCTAATACCATCCCTACAGTGAAGTATGGTGGTGGCAGCATCATGCTGTGGGGATGTTTTTCAGCAGCAGGAACTGGGAGACTAGTCAGGATCGAGGGAAGGATGAATGGAGCAAAGTACAGAGAGATCCTTGATGAAAACCTGCTAAAGAGCACTCAGGACCTCAGACTGGGGCGAAGGTTTACCTTTCAACACGACAAGGACCCTAAGCACACAGCCAAGACAATGAAGGAGTGGCTTCGGGACAAGTCTGTGAATGTCCTTGAGTGGTCCAGCCAGAGCCCAGACTTAAACTTCATTGAACATCGCTGGAAAGACCTGAAAATAGCTGTGCAGCTACGCTCCCCATCTAACCTTACAGAGCTCGAGAGGATCTGCAGAGAAGACTGGGAGAAATACCCCAAATATAGGTGTGCCAAGCTTGTAGCTTCATACCCAAGAAGCCTTGAGGCTGTAATCGCTGCCAAGGGTGCCTCAACCAAGTACTGAGTAAAGGGTGTGAATACTTATGTACATGCAATATTTCAGTTTTTTATTTTTAATAAATTTGCAAAAATTTCTAAAAAACCTTTTTCACTTTGTCATTATGAGGTATTGTATGTAGATTGATGAGAAAAAAAGGAATTTAATCCATTTTGGAATAAGGCTGTCACATAACGAAATGTGGGGAAACTGAAGGGGTGTGAATACTTTCCAGATGCACTGTATGTGTGAACGAGAGGGAGGACAGCGGAATGGTGAGGATGCAACGAGTAGCGGCGACGAAGGTGGATGAGTTTAGATACTTGGGGTCAACTGTCCAAAGTAATGGGGCGTGTGGAAGAGAGGTGAAGAAAAGAGTGCAGGCAGGGTGGAGTGGGTGGAGAAGGTTGTCAGGAGTGATTTGCGACAGAAGGGCACCAGCAAGAGTTAAAGAGAAGGTTTACACGATGGTAGTGAGACCAGCTATGTTATATGGTTTGGAGATGGTGGCACTGATGAAAAGAAAGGTGACAGAGTTGATGATGCTAATATTTTCATTGAGAGTGATGAAGAAGGACAGGATTAGGAACGAGTATATTAGAGGGACAGTTCAGGTTGGACTGTTTGGAGACAAAGCAAGAGAAATAAGATTGGGTATATTGGGGGAAGGATGCTGAATATGGAGCTGCCAGGGAAGAGGAAGTTCTTTGCGGGGGGAGGGAATAAGGAAACGAGATGTATATCTTTAGTACTTCTCTACTTGGATATTATCTTCCTTTGCAGTCATGTTCTCCCCATCTCTTATATCCTGTGGCATGGTGGGCTTTTCAGGTTGCTGGTGGAACGGATCTTTGCCCAGTACATGGTCCCTCACAATCTGGAAACCACAGAGAGGATGAAGTGTCTTTATTACCTGTATGCTACCCTGGACCCCAACGCTGTCAAGTAAGTCTTTCTCTCTTGGTCTTTCTTTTTCTTTCTTTCACTTTCTTTCTCTCTCCCTCTCTCCCTCTCTCTCTCTCTCTCTCTCTCTCTCTCTCTCTCTCTCTCTCTCTCTCTCTCTCTGAAAAAGGGAACGTCTGTATCTTTTGTTTTTGCTGTGTATGGGGATTGTTGTTCAGTATGTGTATGAGTATCTGTGTTCATACCACTGTTATTTTAGTGCAAATAAAAAATTGGACCATTAAAGACTTGGTTAAAGGTCAAGGTCTCTGTCTCCCTCTCCAACCTCCCTCCCCTTTCTCTCTCTCTCCTTCCCCCTTTCTTACTCACTCGTCGAGGTCCAGGGCAGTGCTTTCTTGCAATTTTTAATCTCACATCAGTTTGAATTTGAAATTTCTGTAGAGGTGAATAGCTAAATTAGTTTGAACTTTCTCCCAGCAAAAACCTCATTAAACTTTCTTTCTAACGCTCTACCCCCAAAACCCTCTCTTCTCTCAGGGCCTTGAATGAGATGTGGAAATGCCAAAATATGCTGAGACACAATGTGAAAGATCTGCTAGACCTGGTCAAACAGCCCAAGGTAATTCTTTCCAGAGGTCAAGACAAACAAAGTAGGAAACCTGATGGATGGATTGATGTTTGTCTCAATTGCTATGTATATGTTCATGGTCTTATTTGTGTGTGTTTGTTTTTCTAGTCTGAGGCATCCAGCAAGGCTGTGTTTGCCAAGGTCATGGTGATCACAAGTAAGTGACTGCAATTTCTTGACAAAAATGTGGATCCTGCTTGAGTTTTTCCTTTGTTTATGGCTCGATTTGCTCTGTTTGTAATCTGACACTGCATAGACTCTGTTAAAATAAGTAAAATGGACTTATCAAAGCTGTACTGTCTTAGTTGTTGTCCTGCCTGATTTTTACTTTGCTTCACTTCACTTACCCTAAAAAACATCCAAAAAGTTATTGGGGAAATGGTAACCTGCGATCTGTCATTTTTAGGGAACTTGCCAGACCCAGGCAAGGCCCAGGACTTTGTGAAGAAGCTAGCCCAGGTGTTGGATGATGATGAGCGGATCAGAGACCAGCTAGAGACCCTTGTTAGCCCCTCCTGCTCCTGCAAACAGGCTGAAGTCTGTGTGGTGAGTGTTGCTGAAGCCTCAACCTGTGTTTTGAAGTGTAAAAGAAACAAGGCATAGAGAGAGAGTACAAGAGAGAGAGAGAGAGCTCTATATACGTACACAAGATGATGTGTAGTGAGCATTCTGGTGCAAAATGGCTGCCGTGCATCACCCGGGTGGGTGCTACACATTGGTGGTGATTGAAGTGAGTTACCCCCTTCAATGTGAAGTGCTTTGGGTGTCTAGAAAAGCGCTATATAAATGTAATGATGATGATTATTGTTATTATTAATACGTATTTTTTAATGTGCTATTCTTCCTGGTAAGTGAAACATTGCAGAGAGGAAGGAGTTCATTTCATGTAAAGGTTCCTGATTAATATTTGTAAATACACCTCGCACTTATACATGTGGATGAGTTGGGGCTTTAAGTTTTTAAACTGTGAATTTAAACTGTGTGTGTATGGTGGGGGGGTGCTAATTTGGTCCACAGAGCCTTACAGAGTCCGAATAATTGGAAGTGAGAGTGGATGATAATGAACTTCATTGAGTTAAGTACAGGGTAATATTTTTATGCCTGTGTGTATGTGTGGTCTGCCCCTCAGAGAGACATCACTAAGAAGCTCGGCAGTCCCAAACAGCCCAGCAATCCATTCCTGGAAATGGTGAAGTTCCTGTTAGAGAGAATCGCCCCCGTACACATTGACACAGAGTCCATCAGGTAAATACAGTGTCTATGTTAACACAAACTCGCGGGCACACACACACACACACACACACACACACACACACACACACACACACACACAGTCCCAACTTTCATAGAAACCATAAGTGCAATCTGATGTTTTATGCTCTTTGTTGACCCACTATGTCTGTCTGACTACTCTTCTCTCAGCGCCCTCATAAAGCAAGTGAACAAGTCAATAGACGGTACAGCAGATGATGAGGAGGAAGGAGTACCCACCGAGGAGGCTATCAGAGCAGGGCTGGAACTACTCAAAGTAAAATATACTGGACCTCAGTCCTACACCTACACCCCCCCCCCCCCCGGACTCTGACATTTTTCACGTCAACTTAGAGCAGTTTTCTTGGTATTGAAATAAAAAGTAGTAGATGATTTCATCTGATCATTGTTTCTTCCTCCAGGTGCTGTCGTTCACCCACCCGGTTTCATTCCACTCGGCGGAGACCTTTGAGTCTCTGCTGGGCTGTCTAAAAATGGATGATGAGAAGGTGGCTGAGGCTGCACTACAGATCTTCAAGAACACAGGAAGCAAGATGGAGGAGAGCTTCCCTCACATCAAATCGTATGTGTTTATCCTTTGCCTGAATTTTTTTTTTCTTGTTAAATTACTGCTCAGCACCTCACTATCCGTATGCATTCTTCATCGAATGTTTGGTTTTTCATCGGGCAGGAAACACTGGCTTTTGACATATTGCATAAAAGATTTTGCTATCGTTGATAATTTTCTGTACTAGTTAGGACTTTGTAAATGTGTTTTCCTGTCTGCTCTCCCTAGTGTCCTACTGCCAGTACTGCAGGCCAAAGCTAAAAGAGGCCCCCCTCGGCAGGCCAAGTATGCTATCCACTGCATCCATGCCATGTTCAGCAACAGAGATACACACTTTGCCCAGATCTTTGAGGTTAGTCACGTCTCTTGGTTTCATTTTGGCACAGACAATAATAATCAGAAAAATAAACCAAGTTGAAGGAATATTCTTCGTATTAATTAGGTGCCTGTGATTTTATTATCGTTTTTTAATACTGTTCCTCTTGTGCAAAAACACCCCCAAATATTGATACATTGGCACTCTGAACACCAGAGTCGTACAAATAAGTCACGTTTGGTATACTCCAAGGGGCACGCTTTTTTATCCTAGCCAAATGATATTCCACATAGTAAGACAAAAAATTTCGAAAATTTTGGGAAAACTGTTTTGGTATTTTACGCTGTTTAAGTGGGACCTTAGTATTTCCATGTTTTGAAATTAACCATCAGATTAATTTCAGGGGAAATTTGACCATAACAGACGAATGCATCTGTCCCAACCAGTAGACTCTGTATTCCATTAAATATCCGGAACTAAGTACTAAATTGTTATGTACGTTTCTATGGCCTAAGCCCTTGCACAAGAGCCTGGACCCTGCTAACTTGGAGCAGCTAATCACCCCTCTGACCACCCTGGGGCACCTGGCTCTCCTGGCCCCAGAGCAGTTTGCTGCTCCGCTCAAATCTTTGGTGGCCAACTTCATAGTCAAGGACCTCCTCATGAATGACAGGGTAAGAACATCACATGCACTGGATACGTCAAGTGTCACTGTTAAGGAAAACCAGCAGAAGTCAAAGGCTTTGAATTTGATGCTGTATTTTAAAGACCAGGAAAAGAAAAAATCATTTATTTCCAAAAGGTTTCGCATTGATTTTTGACTTCAAATAAATCTGCTTACCATTTTGAAGAAATAACCAACCAACAGTAACCAATTTCCTTATTATGTTCCTCGGATTTCTTCCTGAATACAAGTCCTCCATAGGAAGTTGAATAAAACAGTGTGAGATGCAGGACATCAGGTTTTTTAATACAAATTTAAAAAAAGGATAAACAGTCTTTATTATAGAAATCTTCATACAAGTCATCAAACGTTACGGTGTTGATGCTTTTAAATGCAAATGCAAGTCGCTGAAATTATTAAATGTAAACATTCTAAAGATTCCTGTTTTACAATAGTTCTGGCATGAATATTTCTGCTGCTTCTCTTTTGGGCCTCAAGTGAATGATACGTCAAGGTTACTTACTTACCTCAAGGTTATTATTTACTGTTCACTGTAGATCCCCGGTAAGAAGACCACCAAACTTTGGGTTCCGGATGAGGAGGTGTCCCCAGAGACTCTGGCCAAGGTCAGCATTTACCCCCAGGAACTGTCCCTGTAACCTCACACTTCCTTGATCCTTCTGAAACTCCTCATCTCTCCTTCTAGTGCTTTCTCTCTCGCTCATTATGGTTCCATCTGAAAATAGTTGCTTGCTATTACACGACTGAAGACTGAGATTCGTGCCCCCAGATCCTACTAAAAATATTTTTGTAAAGCCATGTAGTTGTTGTTTTCGGTGGTGGTGGTGGTAAATGTGTTATTTTGAAGACACTTAAAAGCAAAACTCAGTGCCACAGAGGAAGAAAAAAAGGATCATAATGACGGCTGCTCCGATCAGGGTTTTTGGGGCCGGTCACCGGCATCAGAATCAGCCTATGCCGATCACAGCATGGGTAGGGGGATGGGGATCTTCCATTTAAAGTGTTCTGTTTATTGTATAGCATTACTTATTTATTTATGTACTATTTATAGCAATAAAAGTAACTATTCTTAACAGCATTGCAGAAATATTGAGAAAGTCATAGTAAATTGACAACTTCATTTATTGGAAAGCAACATATGCCATTCTCTTATTAGGTCATGTAGCTTATGAAGAAACTGAAACCAATATAATAGCCTATGCTCAGCTAAAGAGCAGTTTAGCAAGTATTTTAGCTTTCCTATGGAATAAAAGCTAAATGTGCTCAACACTGCACTATGGTTCAAAGCACAAGAAACCATTATAGCCTATATAAGGCAATAAAAATCAATTCCAATGTGCGAGCAGGGAAATCATATTTTCGATTAATTTCCACTGATTGCCGGAGAACGTTGAAGGCATGTCGTAGTCGGCTGCATAAGCAGATAGTGCCCGTTTCTGTTCTTGTAGACTCTGTAGCATATACAAAGTACTATTCCACCTAGTAGATAGGTCTTGCTGTAGTGTTTTTGTAGGCTGGCCCAATTGTTGCTCAATACTTTGGAGTTGGGGGTATGCTAACTGGGAATGTTTAAAATGACCGACGATCCGTCTCCCTGCAGCTATTATATCAGAGATGCTTTGCTGTGACAATACTCCCTTGGCCACAGCGAGCTGGAGTGTATACGCCATACAGGGTAGGCTGGATAAATCCACATCCTGCATGGCCTTTGCCGTGTTCTTAGCATTATCCCTTTGAATAGCATGTACCTTTTCTCTCGGGTTCCCCCAGGATCGGAACATGTCACTGAATATGCAGCAGCCAGAGCCCCTGCTGTGTGTGACCCTGTGAATTCCTGACAGTGAAGAACAACGTTGTGTAGTTTGAAGTTTTGATCAGTAATTTATTTACCGTGTTGAATTGCGTTAAATTGCCTTTTCTGTATTGTTTTTACATTTGGGCCACAAAAAAATGTACTTTGGCCACCAAATTTAGGGGCTTGGTGGGTGGCCCATGAGGCCAGTGGTTAAAAATATTAGCGTCTATCCCTGATAAAGTCCATGCTATAGCTTAACAGGGACATGGGACATGCACTCAATCTCCAGATGTCACTTGTAAAACTAATTGATGTGACATCCTTTAAAATGCTGTCAATATGTGTATACACCGTTTGATATAACTGCGGCAGGCATACGTCCGTGAAATATTTACACCCTGGAAGGATATAGCGTGGATCCCAGTAGGTAGTAAGTTGCTGAAACTCTTCATCTTCCACTACAGAAAGAGGCTGCTGATCAAGGCCAATGTATTCAATTATCTTGGCTGATACTTTTTTTGACTTCTTACTGTCGCTGCTGTAGACTTCCTGCTGTTTAAATGTCTCCCTAACTGACAACTGAGTGACGGAAGACTGAGTTGCTACAGGGTTAACTCGCTTTACTGACTTTGCGCTGGCTTGCCTTTCATACTCGCCTTATTCTTTGACATGACGAATTCTCAAATATCTAATGAGGTTCATGGTATTAAAGTGTCATTGTTGCGTTCCACCACAAGGGATTTCTGCTTCACACACATAGCATATAGCGATTTTATCATCTTTTTCGGACACCTTGTAGAACTGCCAGGCTAGTGAAACCATTTTAGCGAGCTTCTTTTGCCTGCACAGAGAAAGGTCTCACCTATTCGCGTCATCTGATTGGCTCTTCGGATCGGCCTTTATAGAGAGCTCCAATCAAACTATTTACAATGAACCAACCAAGGTTGAATCCGTTCATCTGGATATCTGATTCAACCTTCTTTGATTTTCTTACCTGGATTATTGAGCATGCATCAAGACATATTTAGAATGAAAATCGACCGATAATGATCGGCAGCTGATCGATCGGAGTATCGCTAGTCATAATAACTGTTAAAGGAGAGGAGAAATCGAATTTCCCCATGTTTCCCCAAGAGTAAAAGGCAGCAATAACAAAGAAAGCATGAAAAGCAGCACAAAGCAGCATAATGTCATTTGATGAACAAGTGTTAGCTGCAGAGTTGCGCCTAGGAAACCAAAGGCTTCAGATGTGAATAAGCGCCGCCATGTTTTGTATAGCACAAAGCATCTCATTTGTTGCATGTTGAGATGTTGCTGCTAACCAGCTGCCCACTAACCCCGTTCAGATCCAGGGCATTAAACTGATGGTGAGGTGGCTGCTAGGAGTGAAGAACAACCAGAGTAAATCAGGCAACTCCACCCTGAGGATGCTGACCGCCATACTACACAGTGATGGAGACCTGACTGAGCAGGGCAAGATGGGGTAACGCCACACACACACACACACACACACACACACACACACACACACACACACACACACACACACACCATAAAGACATCTGATGTTAGAAGAAACTGTCATATGCCATGGGGCCAGATGCACATTAAACCTTGTTCTGGATCAAACTGAATTTGAATGCAGAGTCTCCTCACAAAAGTCCGTCTAGTCCAGGACTAGGCTTAATCTGTGCCTGGGAAACCAGCCCCTCCTCATCTGTCATCTTAGGGACATGAGGGGAAAAAAACGGGTGTAAATCAATAATCCTGTGTAGTTTTGTTGTTGTTGTTATTGTTGTGGTGAAAAGGATTTTTAATCCCGATTTTAAACATACAATGCTTTGTTCAAAATTGGAAGCTATCACTTCCAAATTGATGGACAGGTCTTTTAATATAAGGGCTAAAATTAAACACCTATATCTGAGTTTCTAATGTTTTCTGATGCTGTAAAAGGTTGGTTCACATTGGTAATGGTTTTGAATATTACAGGAGAACAGACCCATTTTTTCAATTATCGATTGAGAAGGACACAAAATGCTTATTTTCAATCTGTTACTCAAACTCTTCCATTTTGTATGTAAATATACCTTGGTATTATATGGTCAAGTAAATCGCCTACCCAAATTTTGTGGTGCCTGGTCATTAAACCTATCCCAGTTAGGCCAAGGAACCTTTCAGTTCATCACAACTATTCTTTTACTCATGGCTAACAAAGAAATCCTCAAATATTTGATTTAATCTGTCTCAATCCAGCTGAGAAGCCTTTTTTTGTTTTGTGGGTTTTTCTCAACACTGACATTTAGCTTGCCTACAAAGAAATCTGTCAGTTATCCTCATCTCCTCTGTGTTATCCCCCCCCCACTCTGCCCCGCCCCAGTAAGCCAGACATGTCGAGGCTGAGGCTGGCAGCGGCGTGTGCCCTGCTGAAGCTGGCCCAGGAGCCCTGCTACCACGAGATCATCACGCTGGAACAGTACCAGCTCTGTGCCCTTGTCATCAATGTAAGACACACCATGCTCTTTCCCTTCTTTATTTTTCACCCCCCTCACACTGTCATGTTCTCCCTTTTCAGGGATTTCTAAGCCCTGACCATAACTATGTCAGCCACCTGTACTTAAGAAAAGACATACTTAAAAATACATGCATGTTAGGGTTAATACTCCTGTCTATGCCCCTGACCAAGGCAATGGAAAGAAGAACTGGAGTTGCTCCTCAGGCGCTGCAGCTGCCCACTGCTCCAATACAGTAGGATGGGTTAAATGCAGAGAACAAATGTCATTATAAGAATACAATTCGTTGTAAGGTACAATGGCAAATTTAAGTGGCTTTCAGAATTACAATAGTATGGCAAATTTTCGTTGCATGTGTCGTTTTATGATTATGAAGTATGTTGGTGTAATTTGTAATTGTCCCATTCATCCTGACTGCTTTTCAGGTTTCACATCCTGAATACAGTTACTCCTAAAAATATAAAGTTGGGAGGGGCGTCCGGGTAGCGTGGCGATCTATTCCGTTGCCTACCAACACGGAGATCGCCGGATCGAATCCCTGTGTTACCTCCGGCTTGGTCGGGCGTCCCTACAGACACAATTGGCCGCGTCTGCGGATGGGAAGCTGGATGTAGGTTTGTGTCCTGATCGCTGCATCAGCGCCTCCTCTGGTCATTTGGGGCGCCTGTTGGGGGGGAGGGGGAACTGGGGGGAATAGCATGATCCTCCCACGCACTACGTTTTCCTGGCGAAACTATTCAATGTCAGGTGGAAAGAAGTGGCTGGCGACTCCACATGTATCGGAGGAGACGGGGTAGTGCAGCCCTCCCTGGATCGGCAGAGGGGGTGGAGCAGCAACCAGGACAGCTCAGAAGAGTGGGGTAATTGGCCATATACAATTGGGTAGAAAAAGGGAGGGAAAAATGTAAAGCTCCCATATTGAAGCTTGTCAATATGCTTTTGATAGCTGTTCTTGCCTTAGAATTGCCATGGATACCAAAAAAAAACCCAAATAGGATATTCTTTCCATACAGATAATTAAAACGGTTTAGCTGAGCGTATTGGTCAATTGTGGCAGGATAAAATGTCAAAACGTCACAGAAGAGTTAACTTCTTTTCGGTTAACATTGAGAAATGAGAACGAAAACAAATGCTAATCACAGCATCCGGGGAGGATGTGGAAAAATACAGACGGAGGTCAGGAAGACTATTTCCATCCTGTGCCAGTGTGTAACTCATCTGACCATAAAATGGTACAACCCATGTAAAGAAGAAATGGAAAGAAAAGGTCAAATAAAAGCAGAAGATGAGCATTGCATTGAGTAACTCTTTCCATGTGTGTGTGCATCTCTCTCTCTATCTTCTCTCCCTTCCTTTAGGATGAGTGCTACCAGGTGCGCCAATGCTTTGCCCAGAAGCTCCACAGGGGCCTGTGCCGCCTGCGGCTGCCGCTGGAGTACCTGGCTGTGTTTGCCCTGTGTGCCAAGGACCCGGTCAAGGAAAGGAGGGCTCATGCGCGTCAGTGCCTGGTGAAAAACGTCAATATACGGCGGGAGTACCTCAAACAGCATGCAGCTGTCAGCGGTAAGGAGGATGAAGGCACTCCGACACATAACTACCACCTCATTTTGTAGCAATACATGACACAATGGGATTATGCTCTCATTATAAACTTTTGGCACCACCTACTTTCGTAGGAACTTACTTGAAGTTGTAAATTCTCGATTACAGGGATTTCTGTCTTTGCTTCAGAGAAACACACAGGCAACGACTTTCAACAATAGAGACATTTATTAATAGCTTAATGTCTACCAACAATAGAATAAGTGAGTAAATGGATAAATGAAAATCTGCTAAAATAGTGAATGGAATAACGACAAACAGAGCTTATCACTCAGTTGGCGATGGTACCAGAGGGTATGTAATTTTCAGAAATACCAAAGAAGCTGGGGCGCTAAAAAAAAAAAAGTTAAAAAATGTTTAAGGCTTAAAATTACGATTTTAGATTATTATTCAACATGAACTCTTATCAAAGGCAGGAGAAGTGACTCAAGTATAGTTGAGATGAAGCATCGCTGTAGAGATGATTTGATCCAACTGGAGGCTACTTGTAGATAATGCAGACTTATTCCCGACATCCGTCCGAGAATGAACCCACACGGGAGTCGAGGTTACCCAGCAGTGATGTCCAGCTGCGGCAGTTCTCAGCTGATGTTCCACTACGGGTTGTATGTAGCATGCCCTGGGCAAAACTCCTTGGGTTATCCTTGGCAAAAGTCAGACGCTGGAAGTCGATGAACTCTTTGTAGCTCCTGGGCAAAGGACTGCCTGGAGGTTCTTGGCAATAGTCAAATGTTGGTCGGTAGGCAAGGTAATCTTGGCTGTGTCGGTTCATCTTGGTGAAAGTCGAATAATAATCTGCTACCCTGACTTTAAATGATCCAACTTGGATGAAATAATCAAAATAATTTCATAGGCTGAACAATAAAACTTCCAAAAACTATCACACGTGAGGCTTTCCTCGTGATATAAAAAAAGCTATCAAAGCTTTGCTTACTCATTTGTAGAGTGATACAAGACAGAGATTTGTTTCAAAAATAAAACTGACACGTGCACACCTTGACGAGGGGAAAAATGCAAAAATACTAGGTATAAGAGAAATAGAAAATTAGGAAACAACTCTAAGAAAAGGTTGAGGAAAAAAAATATTCAAGATAAAAAACTGTTTAGAAAGGAGTGGTCTCAAAAGTGCAAAAGAGACTAAGAGCTCCTGAAAAACAGCCAAGAGCAACAAGAAGCTAAGAGTGCCACAAGAGAGAGGGAAAGGGAGACAGGAAGTCCTCGCTACATATCCCCTACATGGTACATATCCCCTACATGGTCCGATGGTCACAGTCCAGGGAGCTTCGGGCAGTTGAGGTGAGGACAGTCATGGAAGAGTGCAGGTGATGACACATCAGCTTTCTGTGATCAGAGTTGATGTATTATAAGAGAATAGAATGCTGGGTAACTAGTCTAGAGTAAGGCTAATTTCTAGGTTCTAGTCTTACTTGGGGGTAATTTGGCTACTTTGGGGTTATCCTACTGGTCATATGCAAGCTCTAGGATAGTAGGGGCTCTAGGATAGAGGGTGAGCAGTCAATTCATCCTGATGTGAAGGGTGTACATGTCTAGGGGCAATGTCAACTATACTACCTGGGTTTATCCTTGGCGAAAATCAGACACTGGAAGTCGATGAAGTCTATGTAGCTCCGGGGCAAAGGACTGCCTGGAGGTTCTTGGCAACAGTCAAACGCTGGTAGGGCAAGGTAATCTTGGCTGCATCGGTTCGTCTGGGCGAAAGTCAAATAATAATCTGCTACACTGCATTTAAGTGATCTGACTTGGTTGAAATAATCTGAAAGTAATTTTGTTGGTCGGACAATAAAACTTTCAAGAATTATCACACGCTAAGCTTTCCTTGTGATATAAAAAACAATTATCAAAGCTTGGCTTACTCAGTTGCAGATAGATACAAGACTGAGATTTGTTTAAAAAAAATGACACGTGTGCACCTTGGCGAGGGAAAAATGCAAAAATAGGTATAAGAGAAATAGAAAATTGGGAAACAACTCTTAAGAAAAGCTTGAAAAGGGAAAAAAAACATGAGGCAAAATTTTTTTTAAGAAAGGATGTCTTTATGCATGCTTAATAATCCAGGTAAGAAAATCACAAAGTTGAATCGGTTCATCTGGACACAACGTTTATTGAGAGAATATCAATATCATCTATCTCAATATGATGAACTGATTCAACTTTCTGTGATTTTCTTACCTGGATTATTGAGTATCCATAAAGACATTGTGACTCATTTCATGTGAGTACGAGCGAACATAAGATGAGTGAGATGGCAGACTACAAGAACCACCTGAGATTCAGCCTCAGATTTAGACAGAGTAGGATTACGCCTAAGAGCCTGCAAATGAAATCTTCGGTCAAAGGCCACTGAGCTAACAAGCTCCTCCAGAAGGCACAGAGCCAGCTGTTGAACAAACGGGTGAGACAAACTACTTTTACTATCAATGCTTTGAAAGCCAAAGAGGAATAGATCCAACAGAGATATCGTGTCGTATCTAGATGAGACCACTTTCCAACGTGTGATTGAGTTCACGGAGAAGGCTCGTCTAGCTCAACACGGAAAGTCGAAAATAAGGCAACAAAAGAAGTTCGAGCTACTTGCTGCATGCCAGAGACATCGGCAGACAACGGACAGTGCCCTCAACAGCAGACAGAGAGACGGACTCCAGACACACCCTGGCAATGTGGACAAGTGGGTGAAGAATCTATCCAACAGACAACTCACCCAGGTGGAGAAAGACAACCTTGCTAAGGGACTGAATTTTGCTGTCATGCTAAGGCAAATCCTGCTAGTGGAATTGGTCACAGCCATGGAATCAGCGATCCATAAAAACAACATTGCCGACCTGGAAGCAGAGCAACTGCAGATGAAAGTTTCAGCCTGCCTCAACAACGTGAAGGCGCCGCCGTCCAACATCAGTAGAGATGAGAGGAAAGCTCTCACAACTCTCAGTAAGGACAATAACATCATCCTTCCAGCAGATGCAATGGACGCAACAATGGTCTCTTATCATAAGTCTCGCTTCACGTGCGTTCCTGTTGATGAAGCAGTGGAGGTAGTCCATATGAAATTACAGGATGACCCCACCCTTAGAAATAGGACCACCCTTAACACTGACCAAGTGAGTCTGCTCCTGAATCTGTGTCTTCAGTCCACGTTCTTCACATACAGGGGGCAGTACTATATGGAGAGGCATGGGTGTGCTATGTGTTCCCCAGTCTCACCTGTAGTGGCCAACTTGTATATGGAGGAAGTGGAAAAAGAGGGCTCTAATGTCCTATCCAGGGACACCACCTAGCCTTTGGTTCAGATTTGTGGACGACACCTGGGTTAAAATTCTAGTGTTTAAAAGGTCATGTATAGATTTAGGGTAGGCCTGAACAAGGAAAGATTTCAGGCTGTTCTTGATTCAAGTGTCGCACTGGTAGAAAACCGTTTTATCCGTCCTAAGTGAGAGAAGAGGGCTTAGCGCTTGGCTCTGTTGAAGAGGTCATAGTTCGTAAGACATGGAATGATGATGGCGAGCAGGAGGGTGCACACATTGTGTGTTTGCAGGTTTTTATATGTTCTCAGAAGTTTAATGGCAAGATCAAGACCAATCTATTGCTGATGCACATTTTAAAAAAAAGTATTAGCCAAAGTACTACACAGCATTTATTAATGAAGGAACAAAAAAATTTGAAGTCACAGTATAGAAAATTACAGCAATTGAAAGTAATGAAAAAAGCAGATTTTCATATTTCAAGCAGAGTTTCTTAGCATCCCTGACGGGAAAGCTACCAGTCATACTGTCTGGCATTTAAAAACCAGAGGAGTAAAAGAGCTTTTTGAGCTGAAATCTGAAAGAGTCGACTGACTGGGGAAGATCTACTGAAGCTCCTAGTGAAAATGTTTGAAAGATGCTGTTTGGCTTGTAGCCCAAGAGAACAGCACACACACGTAAAAGCAAATATCCTCAGCAAACAGTGTTCACGATTGCAGCAGTAATCACTTGTTTGAGTTTTGTGAAATATTTTCTCTGTATGTTTACAGAAAAGTTGTTTTCCCTCCTGCCGGAGTATGTGGTGCCCTACACCATCCACCTGCTGGTCCACGACCCAGACTACGTCAAAGTGCAAGACATTGAGCAGCTAAAAGAAATTAAAGAGTGAGTTTTATGTGTGAGTGTGTGTGCGTGTTCAGAATATGTGGGCTTTGTAAGCATTTTTGATGGTTCCTGAGCTGTCATCCAATAAGGGTGAGATTCACTCTTAGAAAATTATGGCTTCTGTGAAAATCAAACTCAGTGTAAAAATATTCTTAGTGCTGGTCCAAAATGGTTGGGAAACTTAAACAAAAGCTAAACAAATGTCCCCCCCCCCCCCAAGAAAGATACGCTGTCCTCTCTTGTATTGTTTCATAACTATTGATTATTACCGTATTGCCCTTTGTAGTATATATAACTGCTCTTTAAGTGCACTGGTCACACACACACATCACTGTGTCTAGATCTTTACATGCACATTTCATGGAGGACCTCAGATTGAAAGGCTGCAGCAAACCTGCGCTGAATTTCAGTATTGCACATCAGAGTACACCTAAGGAATAACATACAGGAAGTGCATCCACTCCACTTAAAGGAGGAATTGTGTGTAGTCCCAAGTCCAGTGCCCTCACTACACCCCCAATTACACCGGTCTGTTATCTCCCGGGAGATGTATTCATAGGTATTGGATCCCCTTATCTTTATTACTACACCACAGCCATATGATAAGAGATTGAGATGAGTTGTTTTGATTTGACTATACGTTTAGAATCAACGTTTCCGTCAGTATTTGCATGTAAATATACAATTTCAGGAATCAAGAACACTTTATTTGTCATTTCATTTGTGTACATGAAATGAAATGAAATGCCATTTCGTTTCCCCCAACCCACAGCAGTACAACACAAAGACAAAAGCACATCCAAAAACTACAAGAACACACATACCCACACTGACTAATTAATCTACAAGATTCCAATCAAATGTATTTGATTACATTTAATATTTTGATTTTTTCTATTGCTGGCATATTAAAGACAATGGCTAATCCATGAATCCAAATCAGGGAGACTTTTAAAGATGGTAGGACTGTGTGGTTGGACTTTCCTGACAAAAGGGATATGACATAGGGCATTTTAATTCCTCACTATATCAGCCAGCTGGGAATAATACTAATCATCATCATCATTACGTTTCCATAATAATTATTCATTCATTCATTATCCAAATCGCTTATCCTGCTCTCAGGGTGGTGGGGATACTGGAGCCTATCCCAGCAGTGACTGGGGGAGACACCCTGGACAAGCCGCCAGTCCATCACAGCGCCACGGTACAAATATCACCCCCCCCCTTTTTTTTTTTCCCTCCCCAACTGTATCCAGCCAACCAGCCCATTCCTCCGAGCCATCCCGGTCTCCGCTCCACCCCCTCTGCCGATCCAAGGAGGGCCGCAGACCACCACACACCCCTGACACATAATTTAACAATATAATATAATATATATATATTCTGCGCCTCATTAGTTGGGCACTTATATAATATAATATCTATATATATATCATTAGTTGAGCACTTATAACAACACCATTGACGGTTTCGGGAAAAAAACTGTATATATATCTCCCTGTGATGGCCTGGCGGTCTGTCCAGGGTGTCTCCCTACCCGCTGCCCAATGACTGCTGGGATAGGCTCCCGCATCCCCACGACCCTGACAGCAGGATAAGCGGTTTGAATGAATGGATGGACGGATATATATATATATATATATATATATATATATATAATTTCCTCTGGGTGCTTCGGTTTCCTCCCACAGTCCAAAGACATGTAGGTCAGGTGAATCGGCCATACTAAATTGTCCCTCGATGTGAATGCGTGTGTGTGTGTGTGTGTGGGGGGGGGGGGGGGCCCTGTGATGGTCTGGCAGACTGTCCAGGGTGTCTCCCCGCCTGCCGCCCAATGACTGCTGGGATAGGCTCCAGCGACCCTGAGTAAGGATAAGCGGTTTGGATAATGAATGATTGAATAATATATAATAATAATATAACATTATATAATAATATAATTAATCTATATAACAAGGCAGATAATGGCGAGTTTGAAGAAGAAACAGTTATTGCAGCTCACACATAGAAATGGCAGATCAAGTTTGTAGAAGACCTTTACCAACAGATACCTCATCAATAACTAAAACTCAGATTTAATCATGTGATTTTTGTTAGGCGTTGTCAAAAAATGCAGACTCAACAACACTGGTGACTCATATTTTAAGGATTGCAGTCATCAATGCAGTTACTAATATCACTGAGTTTCAGCTGCAGGTACTGAAGAGAAATGCCTTGAAGCAAACACAGTAGCCAGTGCTAACATCATCATCCCTCGGGTCAACTCTTAAAAGGCAGCTTAGTCAAGATAGTAATTTATGTTTATGTTTCAAAAGCACTTTGAGTTGATGTTTTGTGAAATGAAAGCCCGTTGTGCTGAAGGCCAACTCTGAACACCTTCTTATGCCAGGTCTCTATGGTTTGTGCTTGAGATCATCATGGCCAAAAATGAGAACAACAGTCATGCTTTCATTCGGAAGATGGTGGAGAATATCAAACAGACGAAAGATGCCCAGGCCCCGAATGACACCAAGATCAACGAGGTGCAGATACACATGCATGTATACAGAAATCATTCAAATATAGACATTTCAAACCTGTGTTGAAGTCTTCACAAATGTACTCTTAATTTAAAGATTCTGTGAATACACAGTGCCCCATGGAATGACTGTCTCTGTCTCCCCCCCTTCCCCACACAGAAACTCTACACAGTGTGTGACGTTGCCATGAACATTATCATGTCCAAGAGCACCACCTACAGCCTGGAGTCCCCCAAAGATCCCGTCCTGCCCTCGCGTTACTTCACCAAACCCGACAAGGTACGTGTCACCATACAGCCAAGGAGGGCCATGAAAATATTGAATTCATGAAACTCATTGGAAATAAGAAGCCACCTTGAAAGATTCTTTGCAGGCCTGGCCATCAGACCTTGTGCTTTTCTCCATTTTATGTATAAAAGACTCCAGGGTGTGCTCTTATCCATGAGTTTTATGAGAACATTTCACGTGTGGTGTTGCTTGACTTAGAGCGGCCAGTATTAAGGAAGTACACACAAATACAGTATTAATAGAACGGGCTTTTGACATCATCGTAGCCAAGCTGTGTTCTGTGTGGCGAGTTTTCCTCAGACTAGCGCACATACAATGGCAATTTAGAAACAAAGGGTTGTGGGTAATGGATTGGGCAGTCAGATGGCCAGTTATTCCCTGGCTGCAGTAACTTTCCTTTTTTCCATATTTTTTTCCCCTCCCTGATATACTACCCTGCTTTAAGGGAATTATTCAGCATTGGTACTGTTGTATCTCCTTCCCCAGTGAGAATGCTTGCAGAAGCTAACAATATTATAATCCTTATCCTTTTAGTCTTTTTTTTTTTTTAGAAAAGCAGAAATAAGCTCTCTGACTTGAGTTTCTGTTTTTCTCAGAATTTCAGTAACACAAAGAACTATCTCCCACCAGAGATGAAGGCATTCTTCACTCCAGGAAAGGTAGGCAGATTCAGGAGTCTAACTTGATGACATCCTCAGCATTAACACATTATTGTATATTCCAAGTCCACGCTTTGCCATTACATTAAATTTAGCAAACCATCGTGTAGCATGTTTGATCTTTTCCTAATCTCATCCCCCCACCCTCTCCAGCCCAAGGCAGCTAACGTACTGGGAGCTGTGAACAAGCCGCTCTCCTCAGCGGGGAAGCAGCTCCAGAGTAAAGCCTCTCGTATGGAGACAGCCAGCAATGACGACTCCACCTCCAACCCCAGCTCTCCACAACGCAGCAAGACCAGGTGTGACAAACACACACTTGCTTACTCACTAACACTCACTCATCCTAGGCATCTGGGGTGGAGTGCCCCAGCTGGGCGTATAAAAAGTAGGCCTTAACTCTTAGGGCATTAGCCACGTCCGACTTTAAGATTTGAATTTACACCAAGCCTGACTTAACACAGATGTAGTTTATGATACACATCCACGAGAACACATACAAAGCGATGATTGTTGCCAAGCAATGCGCTTCTTCTTCTTTTACCCCCCCCCCCTTCTCCCCAATTGTATCCGGCCAGTTACCCCATTCTTCCGAGCTGCTGCTCCACCCCCTCTGCCGATCCGGGGAGGGCTGCACACTACCACATGCTTCCTCCGATACATGTGGAGTCGCCAGCTGCTTCTTTTCACCTGACAGTGAGGACTTTCACCAGGGGGACGTAGCACGTGGGAGGACCACGCTATTCCTCCCAGTTCCCCCTCCCCCCGAACAGGCTCCCCGACCGACCAGAGGAGGTGCTAGTGGAGCAACCAGGACACATACCCACATCTGGCTTCCCACCTGTAGACACGGCCAATTGTGTCTGTAGAGACACCCGACCAACCCGGAGGTAACACGGGGATTCAAACCGGAGATCCCTGTGTTGGTAGGCAGTGGAATAGACTGCTGTGCTACCCAGACACCCAAGCAACACACTTCTGTCCAAACTTTTCCCTTCAACTTTAACTTTTCCCTTCAAACAAGCTATGGAAGATATGGATAACGCAAACCAAAAGGAAAAGAAAAGGACTTTTACTGATATAGAAACAAGAAAACTTAAGTTATATGCAGAACATAGAAATGTTCTCACAGCTAAGTTAAACAACACCAACAAAAACAACTATATCAGCATTGAAATCGGTCACCAGTGCAGTCAGTAATGAATGCAGTGGACTGTGGACCGTTGAAGAGGTCAGGAAGAAATGGAAAGATGTTTCATCAAAAGCCAAAAAGGATTCATAGTATGTTTAAAGCCCTATTTGCATAAAATCTGAGTGCAGTCACACCTGCGGGGCGGAACACAGCGCCGCGTTTCTGTCCGATACATGCTGTAGTTGAGGGGAGAGCACTTCAGTTAACTCAAATAGAGCTTGCCTGCCAAAGCGAACCCTATCAGTCAGCTCACCGTCTGAATAGAGGTCCAATGGGTTTGTCCGATCATCGACGACTCGTTCTTGTTTTGATTTTGATATACTCTATTGATCCCTGTAGGGAAATTACGCTCTGCATTTAACCCATCCTAACTGTATAGCTAGGATGCCGCCGTGCAGCACCCGGGGACCAACTCCAGTTCTTCTTGCCTCGGTCAGGGGCACAGACAGGAGTATTAACCCTAACATGCATGTCTTTCTGATGGTGGGAGAAACCGGAGCACCCGGAGAAAACCCACTGCAGACTCGGGGAGAACATGCAAATTTCACACAGAGGACAACCTGGGATGACTCCCAAGGTTGGACGACTCTGGGGTTCGAACCCAGGACCTTCTTGCTGTGAGGCGATAGCACTAACCACTGGGCCACCATGCCGCCCTAAATGATGTTGATGCCCTTTCATTATTTATGCTGTAAACGAGACATGCTACCATCGTTTTTCTTTTCTGGTTGTGTGATCATTATTTTTTCTGTTACTATTATCGTGGATACTCATCTGACTTTCCAACTTAAGCCTGCTCCATACTAGGCATAAAAGTTACACCCAGGCACTACACATACACGGCCTAAGTCTAAATTGTGCACTAGTCATAACCTTAAGTTGGTTGTAACTTACAGTTCTAATGTTACACCCAGGCGTCCGCCCAGCAGGTGCACTCCGCTGCTGGGGGGGCTTGACTTACACAATTTTGGTGTCTCACTGTCTCCATTGAGCTTTACAAGACCACCAATACTGCCAAACACAAAAACTCCTGCGTTTCCATTTAAACTTATCCTGCATTGTGTCCCAGGCTTGACAGTACAGAGATGGACCACAGTGAAAACGAGGACATCAGCCTAAAGAGAGGGGACAACGCAGACAAGGTTTGGAATCGGTTCCTTGCCCTTTTTGAAACGATACCTATCTCCCATCACCCCGAAACCCATTTTAATCGAATCCCGCTTCTCATTAGAGCAGGTCGGAATGGATGTGTTGCTAGGACCTGGTGAAAAGCTTTTGGTTGTTAACCTGCGTGTGGCTCTGTTTTGATTCTCTTGTGCAAACACCGCTTGGAGAAGAGTTGAGATAAGCCCGGCAACTACAAGTTGTGTCAATAAACCATGATGAATAGAACTTCTGGACCACATTTGTCAATATTTTTCTTTGGCTTCGCAGCACAGGCTGCAGTATTATCACAAAAGATCTAGCTGTTGCACACTTGGACTAATTCAGCTTGACTCCACATATACTCTTGGCAGTGAAATGGCTACTATTTCTAAGATGCCTGTCGGCTGATGCGCAAATATATCTGCTAACTGCTGACTCTCTTGTAAGTTGCTTTGCAGAAAAGCATCTGCTTAATGACAAAGTAAATCTAAATGTAAAAAAAAAGCTATCCACTGCACAACTGAGTGAAGACCCATGTCATTAACTCCATCACTACCTCAATTTTAACAGTTGGACTTATTTCATAGTCATTCTTTTCATTCATATACCAGCCCAGCCCGTCAGTCCATGTTACACCTAATCCTTTTACCACAGGATGGGGAAAAGCCTCGTGGTCGCAAACGAGGTGTGGCCTCTAGTGACGACCAGGACAGCAAGCCAAAGCGTGGGCGCAAGAAGGCGGCAGCCAATACAACGGCGACGGCAGAGACCGAGGACCAGTGGAACGAGGACAACAAGCCGGAGGACGAGCAGAACAGCCCACCCAAAAAAGGACGCAGGGGCCGGCCTCCGAAGACGGCGACACCCAGCCAGGACACACCCACCAAAGGAAAGAGGGGAAGGAAAAGGGCAGCTCCACCCCCAGAAGAGGAAGAGGAAGAGGAGCGAGGGGAGGAGGAAGCAGAGGAGGAAGAGGAAGATGACGGGAGCAGTGAAAACCTGGAAGTGAAGGCCCGGGGGGGAAGGCAAGCACGGGCGCCACGCCGATCGCAGCAAAGGTAAGAGGCGGAATCGGTCTCAGTTTTATTTTTTTGTTTGTTTTTTCTGTATATTCTTCAGATGTGTCTTTAAAATTTTTATTTTGCAGCAAGAAGGAAAAAGTATTCAACTCTTTTAGTTCCAGTTTCTTCAAGTATTTAACAATTTTCCACTGTGATGGTAGTCTAGTTATGATGCTGTAGCACTCTGCAATTCGTTGCAGGGCAGAATCTTTACTTTTTCACACGTTTACACAAATCAAGTCTGGCAGGCTTTTCAATACTGTAATTTTTCTACATTAAATGTGACTTGTGACCTTTTCATATGCACCAAATATAGTTAACTGCTGTGTTTTTTTTGGTGGTCTTTATATATATTCAAACATTAACGTGAGCTTCAGAAAGCAATACTATTTTAGAGATCTACACATATAGGACCAAATTCATCCATAACTGGACAAAGTTTGCTGGCTAATGGCAAAGAGGTGAACCATTTTCTCGACTTCGCTGATAATCACCATTTAAAAGATGATTTCAGCTGTTAGGCAACACAAATTGCACCTTCATATCCATCCATCCATTATCCAAACCGCTTATCCTGCTCTCAGGATCACGTGGATGCTGGACTTCATATACCATTGGAAAAACACCACATCACTAGCTTGAAAATGAAGTTCTTCAACCATTTGCAGAGGTTTGTGCCTGAAAGCACAGCTATTGACCTCTCCTACCCTGTTGTTGTGGCTGTTGTTCTTGTTTTAACAGCTCAGAGTCAGCAGAGTCCACACCACAGAAGAGGAGAGGACGTCCACCCAAGTCAGCCCAGCCACCTGCCAAGAAACCAGTGTAAGACCATTTTCAGGTGTCTTTACCCATGCAGGCTTATTAGTGTTTGTGTGTGTGTGTGTGTGTGTGTGTGTGTGTGTGTGTGTGTGTGTGTGTGTGTGTGTGTAAGCCTTACTTGTGTTGACTTGTGTTGTGTCTACTGCTTTTCGCCTACATGCATGTTGTCAGTGTGTATTTACTGTGTTTTTACTATCATGTGATCCTTTGCCATGTCCAGGCGCGGTGGTCGATCAAAGGCAGCTGCTGCTAAAGACGAATCTGAGGAGGAAGAGGAGGAAGATGAAGAAGGGGAAGAGCAGGAGGAGGAGCCAACGCCCAAGGTATCAGAAAAAAGTGGCGTTCGTCCGTTGTTAAATGATCCAAGTTTAGTGAATTTTAGGACAGGAGGCTGTCTTGATGGGGCTTAAGCAATAGAATATTAGTCCAAGTTCCTTTTCACAGATTTCCTAAACGGAAAACCTAAAAATTAATGTGAAAATTACAAACAGTCTGAAAAGCAAACTACCACACTGCAAACTGCTTGACTCAGAGGGGGGACATTTCTGGCACAAAGTGTTAACCTGTAAACCAGTGATACATGTGCCATGGACGTATATGTGTATGCAGGTTTTCATTACAACACAACATAACACCATCTGATTTCATTGGTAAATCTTATTCTGTCTAGTTGAAGGTGTTCAACAGTGAAACCAGCTGAATTGTGTCCGCAATTATTCCCTATTTTCTGTGTAGTGCACCGTATCCACCTTCCTCCATTCTGGTTGAGTAACTCTAAAATAGAGTGCCCTCAAAAACTTCCCCATTGCAGCTTAAAATGTTGTCCAACACACGTATACTACGTTACACTGAAAATACCACAACACAGGTGCTGGGTAGCGTAGCGGTCTGTTCTATTGCCTACCGGGGATTGCTGGATCGAATCGCCATGTTACCTCCAGCTTGGTCGGGTATCCCTACAGACACAATTGGCCGTGTCTGCAGTTGGGAAGTCGGATGTGGGTATGTGTCCTGGTCACTGCACTAGCGCCTCCTCTCATTGGTCAGGGCACCTGTTCGGTGGGGAGGGGGAACTGCGGGGAATAGCGTGATCCTTCCACACGCTATATCCCCCTGGTGAAACTCCTCACTGTCAGGTGAAAAGAAGCGGCTGGTGACTCCACATCTATCGGGGGAGGAATGTGGTAGCCTGCAGCCCTCCCCGGATTGGCAGACTCCCGAGCTGTCCCAGTCGCTGGGACAGCTCGGGAGAGTAGGTTAATTGGCCGGATACAGTTGGAGAGAAAAAAGGGGCAGGGGGTACCACAATGCAACTCTTCTCTGCTCTACTTGTGCTCTCTTCACTGTCAAATACCGTGTGACGGGACAGGAAGAAGCCGCAACAAGATGGTTTAGTAATATCAGAAATTACTCCCTGTATCACAGAAAGTTGAATCAGTTCATCTGGACACATTTGTTGACAGAAACATTTCATCACTGAGCTAAGTGACCTCTTCCGTCTCAACTGACTGCAGGTACCCCCACCCTTATAAACAATACAGTGGCATAACGACCAAAAACAACAATTGGTTTCATATGCAAATTACCGTGACCATTAACTAGAGTTACAATGACATATGTACTCTTCACAGAAGATTTGGGAATAGTTGCAATCACAACATTGTAAGATGGTGGCAGATGTACTCTTAGGCCTCCCCTCGGTTCAGGGATGGTCGTTCCCTCTTCACATAGATGGCCTCTTTGACTCCCTGTTCAAACCAGCGTTCCTCCCTATCAAGGACGAGCACATCCTCATCCTTGAAAGAGTGGCCACTGGCCTGTAGATGGGTGTAGATTGTGGAGTCCTGGCCTGACGTCTTAGCTCTCCTGTGTTGTACCATCCTCTTGGCCAGCGTCTGTTTAGTTTACCCCCGATGTACAAGTCACGGCAATCCTTCTGGCACCTAACAGCGTACACTATATTGCTCTGTTTGTGCCAGGGGACCCGATCCTTGGGGTGGACCAATTTCTGGCACAGGGTGTTTTGGAGTTTGAAAACAACTGAGATGTGATGTTTGGAAAATACACGTCTCAACTTTTCAGACACTCCCGCCACATACGGACTCACCACTGGTTTACACTTAGACAGCTGTTGTCCTTCTCCTCTCTTTCATCGGCTAGTGCACTGTTTGGGCGGGGGGTGAGGATCTTAACAGTACACCTGTCACCATTTTACAGTGCTGTGATTGCTACTATCCACGAATCCTCTTGTGAATAGTACACATGGCCATTGAAACTCTACTTAATGGTCACGGCAATTTGCACATGAAACCGATGGTTTGTTTCGGTCGTGATGCCACTGTATTGTTGGGTGGGGATTAGTATTGGCGAGAATCGGCCATACGATACGTTTCACGATAGATGGGGTTACGATTCAATATATCGCGATACTGTTAGAAAGGCGATATATTGCGATTTCATTGGCCTGTGTTCTTTGTGCTTATGCTACTTCCTGTCTCAGGGTACATTGTTGCGTTAGAGTGGAAGAGTCAAATGAAGATAGATTACAACATTTATCTAGCGGTCGCGGGGTTACACACAACACGAACCTTTACATGGAAACAATGAAAAATCGATATAGTGGTTTTGGGAATCGATACAGTATCACAGAAGATAATGTCGCGGTACTCGAGTGTATCGATATTTTCTTACGCCGCTAGCAGGGATACCTGCAGTCAGTTGAGACTGAAACATTTCTCTCAGTAAACGTGTCCAGATGAACTGGTTCAACGTTCTGGGATTTCCTTACCTGGATTATTGAGCATGCACCAAGATAAATGGTGGTTGGCTTGCAAATCCATTTAAAGACTGTGGTACTTTTATGTATCTAATCACAAGCTAAAACTGATAGATTGACTTGTATGCAACTGAAAATACGACAGCCATTCAAAAACCATTCATGGTTATGGTAATTTGGAAACGATTCCCAACACTGCTCTGGTCTAGTGTTGGACTGGAATTGAAACCTTCATACACATGTTCCTCCATGGCAGGTGGTTGAGTGCCAGAGCTGTAAGCAACAAGGGACTGAATCTGCTGCTTCTTGGCAAAATAGAAAGGAAGGTAGTCTAAGAATAAAATTTAGGCATCCGGGTAGCGTAGTGGTCTCTTTCATTGCCCAACACAGGGATCGCCTGTTCGAATCCCTGTGTTACCTCCGGCTTGGTCGGCTGTCCCTACAGACACGATTGGCTGTGTCTGCTGGTGGGAAGCCGGATGTGGGTATGTGTCCTGGTTGCCTCTTCTGGTTGGTACGGGGCACCTGTTCAGGGGGGAGGGGGAACTGGGGGGAAGAGCATGATCCTCCCATGCAATACGTCCCTCTGGTGAAACTCCTCACCGTCAGGTGAAAAGAAGCGGCTGGCGACTCCACATGTAACGGAGGAGGCATGTGGTTGTCCGCAGCCCTCCTCGGATCGGCAGAGGGGGTGGAGCAGTGGCCGGGACGGCTCAGAAAATAGGGTAATTGGCCGGATACAATTGGGTAGAAAAAAGGGGTGGGGGGGAATAGAATTTAAAGATGTGTTCAGCAGAAATTGTAGAAATGTTCTGTCAGGTTTAAACCCTACTGATACCCATGTTCTGTTTCGTTCCAGGGACGCAAGAAGGCAGCAGGGAGAAGAAGATGAGCGCGAGCGGGCGGGAACGTGGTTGAGGAAGGGGGAAAGCCTGTCTGCTCGGTTCAGTGACAGAGCGGAACGATGTAGGAAAGAAACATGGACATGGAACTTTTAAACTTTTCATACGCCGACGCTCCTACTGTTACAGAAACTCTGACACTTGCGCATACCACACGCACACTACGTCAGTATATCCGTTTTCATCAGCTGTGGGTTGTTGCGATTGTGTTGCATTGTGATGATATTCGCCACATAAGTAGAAACTTTGAGGGAAAAAAAAAAGAGGAAAAAAAAAAGATCACCTTTGTAAATAGTCTCTTATGTCTGTTTCCTGTTTTGTTGTGTTGTTCGAGCCTGACTGGGGGGATGTTGTCAAGCCTTCGCCCACTGATATTAAAGTGGTTCCTTAAAGCAATAGTGCTTACCCATCTTCCCTGTGTCCACTTCTAAACTGAAAGAGATTAACCATTTACCTTGTTTTTTTGTGACGTCAGTTGTGTCAATTTTCTTATAGGGGAAAGTCCATTTCATCCATTTTTGTTTACAGCAGTGTATATTAACACTTTTTTTACCATTTTATGAAATATAAAAAAAAATGTCATGAACTGTCCACATGTAGAGTTGCTTATGAAGAAACATAGTGTGCGTTCCATTCTTAGGTTTGTGATTACTTGTAGACTGGAAGACAACAGCTGCTCATGAGTTCAGTGTTTGCCACTGCCGATTAACATGGCTTCACATCCACCCAGTCAGAACCTCCGTCTGTTGTATCAATACAGTTCTCTACAAAACTGGCCTTGGTCATGTTCTCTTAATTCATTTCCGGAAGTTCTGGACGAAGCCAGACGGCATCGACGTGATGCCGGCCGTGAAGATTTTCAAGTGTTGACTATTTCAGAGATGAGCAGTACAGGATGATGATGATGAAGATGATGTCATCTATACCTCACCTTTCTCATTTTTTTGTGATAAAATACTTTTTTTTTTTTTTTTAATGAACAAGTAATTCACTTGCCCTGAGAGAAGAAAGTCGTGTTTGGAGAGGACCTGTATGGCAGTCTGTCAAATGTGAGTTCGAGTCTTCGTCAAGCCTCGGGCGTATAAGTGCGAGTGTGTCGAGTCCTGGGTCAGTTTTTGAAAAATAACTTGGCTGTAAATTTGAACTTGTACAACTGATCTGACTCTCACTGATATCATATGCAGTACTTCATGAGAAGCCAGTCCTATACAGGGTTGCGGTTTCAGCCTGGGGTAGATACTGATAATGCAGAGTAAGACACATGCAAAGTGTTTGAAACGGGCATCACGGTAGAGTTGAAGTGCAAGGCTCACTGTTGCATAACCTCACACGAACAGGAACCACTTTCGGAACAGTGGAAACATAAAATCCTGGTGAAAATCAGTTTAAACTGATCTGCTCCTTTTAAAAAATCTGGGTATTTTTTTGATGGAAATCGGTAAAAACCGAAAACGCTGGTCCTTGAGTAAGTGGTAGGCCGGAGAGTTTAGTAAGCCGTGATCCGAGTAAGGCCACGACCCGTCACTCATCTGCTTACACACTGAAACGCCTCTGAACGAAGGAACAGTTTATGAAGACTTTTACGGTGCCTTTTTAAAACAAAATATTTCAGTATTAAAACTTAATGCAAGTAATTTGTGGTTTATAATCAAAACATGGAGAAGTACCATACATTTAGATTGAAGGGGGGGGGGTGACAGAAGCAAATGGGAGCTCATAAAAAGGCTTTTTGGGGGGAGATTTAAAAAATGAAAGTGGTTTTGCTGGCGTCCTGATGGTAAAAGTCTGACCCTTTTTTTCCCCCCTGGACTTTGGAACGGCCAACAGTGAACTACCTCCATCCATCCGTCCATCCATTATCTTAACCGCTTATCCTGCTCTCAGGGTCATGGGGATGCTGGAGCCTATCCCAGCAGTCATTAGGTGGCAGGCGGGGAGACACCCTGGACAGGGTGTGATCTACCTGAAGGTCTTAAAAATCGTAAAACAATTCCTCAAACAAACAGCCAGCCAGTATAAGGAGCCTTAAATGGGTAGGATGGGATGCCATCTGGCCAAGCCGCTGCATGCGTAGAGCGATGGTGGGAAAAAGTATTGTAGCGAATTCGGGGGACAACGCAACCACAAGAACTGCCGCGGCCGGGAAGCGAACCCGTGTCGCCCGCACCGCAGGAGACATCGCTAACCGCTCGACTAAAGAGTCAGATTCGCCAGGCAGCGGCCAGCGTGTCTTCTTATCCATGCACGTTACAGTATTCAACGCCTTTTCGTAAAATAACAATGTGGCCGTTTAAAAATACTCCATTTACAGTAAAACTACTGTATTCAAAATTTCACTTACGTTAAATTAATGAAGTATTGGCTGTAAAATGTAGTTAAGTATCCAAAGTAAGCCGTAACCGGCTACGGCCGGAGCGTCCACGGGGTAAGGCATTCATTAGGCCACCCTTACCCGAGGGATAGCGGGTGTAGATCGGTGTAGCGTTCGGGGACTCGCCGTTCTCCAGCGACCCCTCTGGCCCATCCGGGCGCCTGCAGCCAAGCAACCGAGAGCGTTCTCCCTACGCCTCCCTCGCGGCCTGAAGGTGACGCAATCCATGCGATGCTTCAGCGTGTAAACTAGCGAGAGCAGCCGACACGAGTTTGAAGGAAGATGGTGTTACGACTATCTCCTTCCTGCGGAAACGTGAGCCAGGGGAGTTATTCGACAAGAGTTCCGGCCCTATGCCATTGGGTTAATCGGGTGGGATAAGGGGAAAAAGTACCCAAAGTAAAAGTGCTCATTTTGAAATGATCCCTTTCAGAGTATTAGATTATTTGTTGGCAGTGTTATCTTGTAGCTGGTGTATGTAGCTAGTAATTTCAGTCATCAGATAAGTACTCAAGTACAGTACTTGAATACATTAACTTTGTTACTTTCCGCCTCTGCAATTGTGGGAGTTGCAACACTGTAAAAACGAGACGGTGAATATAGTTGGTTGGATTGGGTCAAGATATTAAACCACCTTGGTGGAGTTGGGCGGACCAAATCTGATCATCTCGGTTTTCTTATTTAACTGGAGAGAGTTTTGGGATATCAGGCATTTGATCTTAAAACACGTCCTGTGCTGGTTAAAGCTGCTGGAGTCACCAAGCTTGATTGAGACATAGAGATGGATATCATCTGCATAGAGATAGATATTGTTATGTCTGCACACGACAGTGCTGCATTTGATTTGGTGCCGTTCTATTGTGCTGGGATCGATTGGTGATGCCTGCGGGCTCTGGGTTGTTTGATCGGGTCTGCCTTTGATGCTTTTTTTTCCTCCGTGGCATTCTTTATTTAGACTGACACAGATATCATCTGCATAAAAATGGAAAAATATTCCCTGAATAATAAGACCGGGAGGTAGCTAGTATGTATAATGAAAACAAAAATGCACTATGGATTGACCCCTCGCTGGTAGATGAGCTGAGCAAGATGGAGCACGACTCACAACAACAAAGACCGTTATCCCGAGAAGATAAGTTGCCATGGCAGTCTACAGTATTAACAGCTGTGCTACAGCTAACTTCAAGTAGAACAGAGCAACTATCAGCACGGGAAAAGCCAAAGAAGAAGGTCAAAGGTCAGTAACCGAACTGAATTTTTTTAGGAAGTTTATTTATGTTATTTATAAAAGGTAAATTTTGATTACTTTTTTTTTACATTCTCCCTGAAATTTTTGAATGAAATAATACATTTGAGAAAGGAATACAATTATTTTTTTAAAGGGCACCTCCATAGCCGAATGCTTACTGTGCATACCACAGGGTTGCAGCCATCGCAGGTTTGAATCCAGTCGGTGACCTTTTTTGCATGTCTTACCCCCCATTTCCTGTCTGCCTCCACTATCACTAACAAAAGGTATAAGAATACCAAAAGGATTTTTTTTCTAAAGTAATGTTTTAAAACAAGAAAATGGGGATAAAATCTGAAGGGCAGGGTGTGGAGTTCATATGAAACCCATATTCCCTCAATACTGGAGGAGTAATGGGACTGGTCGGTACGGTGGTCTGTTGCTGAATAACTGAAGTCTTGCACCTTACAGGACATCTGATGTTATCCACCTTACCGACAAATCAACCTGAAAACTTCCCTGGCTGTTGTGTCAAGATGACAGGCGGATGACAGAACCGATAGTGACCTTAAATAAAATCCACTTTAGCAATTCAGTCTTGAGAGGTATCGAGATCTCACATTTTTATCATTTTTCTTGTGATCCCACATCAAATGCTTTAGAACAGGGATGGGCAACTTTGATAGAGAGGGCCACAGAAATGTTACCCTCACTACCAGAGGGCCAGATTGTGACCGTGCACTTCCACCAGTGGGATACTGTAACCCCATCGCTCAATTAACCAATTATAGCTACTAATTTAATGAAAAGAATGAAATATATACCGGCAATCAAAGTTTATTACACCAACAGTTCTATTTAATGAGCTTAACACAGAATGATAGACCATTATTTCAGTGCAATGGGGTCTCAAAAATCATCATTTAATCTACTACTACTACTACTATTACCACTACTGCTGCTACTTTCTGCTGCTCCTGGTTAGGGATCCCCACAGCAGATCTTCTGTTTCCATCTCTTCCTGTCCTCTGCAGCTTCCTCTGTCACACCAGCCATCTGCATGTCCTCCCTCACCACAACCATAAACCTCCTCTTTGGCCTTCCTCTTTTCCTCTTCCCTGGCAGCTCCATATTCAGCATCCTTCTCCCAGGATACCCAGCATCTCTCCTCCACACATGTCCTAACCATGTCAGTCTTGCCTCACTTGCTTTGTCAAAAAAAAAAAAAACATCATTCAATAATGGTACAAAAGTTAACATTCACACCAAGTGCAACAAAGGGACTGCCGATGGAAATTAGCCTATTAGCTAACTCGGGTACATTTATACATTTGTTTTGAATGTTGATTAATGTACATTGTCTCTTCCCAAATAAATGTTTAAACTAATATTCATGTTTGTAGTGCATTTCTACTCTGCCCTCCCATTCCATGACATGTTTCAAATAAACATGCATTTAGCCCAAAATGGTAAATGGACTGCATTTTATACAGCGCTTTTCTAGTCTACCGACCACTCAAAGCGCTTTTTTACAGTGTATGCCTCACATTCATCCACACACACACACATTCATACACTGATGAAGCCATTGAAAGTCACCACAGGTGGCTCAGTATAAAGTTCTGTCTTAATAATGAGATCCTTGTGGCCTCTCCTGCTGTCGTACAATAGATTGAATGTCAATGTCAATGTTTGTGCATCTGATCTGCATGAGCTAGAACCGAGTTTCATCCGTCAGCCTGTTTCTCTATTTTGACTTGATGTGCTTCATTGTTAGAAACTGCTCTCGCAGATGTAAGTGCTCTCAAAAATGCTGGCCATTGCAAAATCCCTGAGGAGTGGAAAGCGGGACTCAGGTAGTAGTCTCCAAAATGAAATTCCTCTCTCTCAAAAACTGTATATATATCTCCCTGTGATAGCCTGGCGGCCTGCCCAGGGTGTCTCTCCACCTGCTGCCCAATGACTGCTGGGATAGGCTCTAGCATCCCCACGACCCTGAGAGCAGGATAAGCGGTTTGGATAATGGATGGATGGATGGATGGATTGTGCTTTACTTGAAAGAAGAGGTCTGACCGTAGTTCGCAAAGTTCAAGCTGTAACTCTGGGGGTTGCTCACTGACTGCAGCAGCGAGGGGGTCAGTGAGTAACGCAATTCGTGGCTACATGGCCACTGTGACAGCGTTCCTTGAACGGCTGCCGCAGTGGTTCTAGGTCTGCTCTGTACTTGAGAAATGTTTTCTCACATCCAGGGACATCTTTACACATCTCTTCGCAGGCGGGAAGTGTGCCAAATTTGGATAGTCAGATGAAAAGCCTTCTTTGAACAGGGCTAATTTACACTTAAATGTATTCATGTGTGCATAGAGCTCGGACACAGTTTGGCCTCTTCCCTGCAACTGCATATTAAGGTGACTAAGATGTGAGGTAATATCCGCAAGGAAGGCCTATCACAGAGAAGTTCTGTATCCCTGAGCTTACTGCAGTAAGCACTTGTATCATACCGAATGCTGCCCTCCAAGAATCAGAATCAGAATGAGAATCTGGAATTTCAGTGGGCAGCACAAAAAACCTCTCCAAACACTTCCTGTGGCTCATCCATCTGATCTCAGTGTGCATCTGTAAATCCTCATAAGTGGCACCCACTTCATCCAAAAAGGCTACAAACGTCCTATGATTGAGAGCAGAGGAGGTTTCTATAAGACAACAAGTGAAGCAGTGCTTCACCAAAAAAAAACCAAAAAAAAAAACCATAACACACATCACACAAAACATCTTTTTTAGAGGCCAACATTTCATTGGAATGGCTATTTCCTCTGTGAATCAAACCAAAAAAAAAGTGCCACTTAAAAAAAACTGTGTCGTGGGTGTTGTGCAACACAGCGCCCTCTTCGGGTGACACAGGGGAGTGTTCTGCTTCACTAACCCAATGTAAGTGAACGTAAGTTGAAATGGTACGTTACACGTTGTTGATTGGACAGTTACGGTTCATGACGCGTCAGCTAGTCTTTCCTCCACCTGAAAATGATCGACACCCGTCTAACCAATCAGAGAACACCTGTTCAGCCTTTCCGATCCTTGACTTGTCCTCCAATCTTCATCACACCTTTTGGTATTCGAAGGTGAAAAATAAGATAAGAAAGATAAGAAAAAGAGATTAGTAGGGTCGGGCATTCCAAAAGTCCGATTCCAAAGGAATCGTTAAGAGAGTCAAGTTTCGATTCTGCCTATCGGCTCCCAATTAAATTTCACTCGCGCTAAAGCCAGTTTCAGTTTCCGCGGTGGCGGCGTGCGGCTTCCGTAGTTTCCGCCTCCGGAAGTTAAATGGGCGCCATCATGGGCCCGAGAAAGCGGCGGTGGGAAGCGAATGGAGGGTACGCACCGTGCGACGCCTGTGGCAAAATTACCTCGCGCAAGGGAGGACGCGGAACAAATATGGCCCCGCACCTTCGCCGGCACGGTGTACAGATGAACCAGCGTTCCGTGTTGGACACGTAGCGCCGGTCTCCATCTGCCGCCTCGGCGTCCTCTTCAGCAGACGGCAAGCGGCGCCTCGTCGCAACCGGGTAGGTGAAAATTAATAACGTTTGTCTTATTCGCAACAGCGAGACGGTAGACAACTTATACCTATAAACTGTGTGAAAATACTGAAACGTGTATTGTAACGTGGATGGATAAGAAGACACGCTGGCCGGCGGGTCTGTTCCTTTAGCCGAGCGGTTAGCGATGCCCCCTGCGGTGCGGGCGACACGGGTTCGCTTCCCGGCCGCGGCAGTTCCCGTGGTTGCGTTGTCCCCCGAATTCGCGACAGTATTTTATTTTATTTTTCTGTGCTGAACGCTCGCGTATACAGCCCGAGAAGGCAGGTATGCTCGTTTTTCTAATCAAGACCTGTTTCTAATGTAAGGAGTTTGATACCTGGTAGTCCGGACCAGGGTGTGTCTTTAGTTCTTCATCTTCATGTATGAAGACGGTTGTTGTAAATGTAAATATAAGAAGGAGACATTCACATGAATGATCCGTTCTTAAAACAGAATGGCTTGTGTAAAGTTTTTTTTTTTGAAAATAAAATTTTCTTGTGTGAAAGAAGCACCTGACCTGTTTTGACCCGCCTCTCGAAGAACCGGGATCGAAAAGCAGAATCGGAATCAGAATCGTTAAAATCCAAACAATTCCTAATCCTAGAGATTAGCACGAGATAGATTAGTGGTTGCTATAGTGGTTTTTGGCGGTTCTGTTGTAAATATTATAATAACTAGAAGAACCCCGCTACAATGTAGCGGTTTGGTTATCCACCCGTCTAAATCTCCCTCCTCTTCATCCTGCCAGCTAACCACCTTCCCCCTGCCCCTAAACCCCCCCCCCCGGCTCCAACTCCCTCCCCCCAAATGCTCGGAATCATCTGAAATGCCGAGAAAAGTGGTTTTTAGCCATTTTTAGAAAATGCATATTTTGCATAGTTATGCATAATTATTATAATTATTTTAATTTTCTGCTATTTTTCTGGTCCTCTCTGGAACAATACCTACCACCTCCTCCGGGAATCCTTTCACATTTCTCCTACGAGGAAAAACTAGGAGTGAAGGCACAGGAGAGACCAAAGCCCCCCCATCAAACTGGTGCAGAGAGTGGGCTCAGTAAGTCGGAGTTCTAAGTGTTCTAGGTATGACAAGGTGGAATGGCTGACGGGGAGTGTGCTAACAAACCGCTTGTATTGCTGGCCTTGCGTGATGTTGAAGTGTGCTGCTGCAGGAGATGGGTGTTCTTCAAAGTTTGCAAGAGATGGATTGGAGGATCTATGAAATGTTGACAGACCTGTTAAGCTTCATGAAAAATCAAAGCAGCATGTCAGTGCAGCTGTGCATCAAGTTAGGAAATGTGAGGATTGATACTTGCAAAGCATAACGACACGGTCCGGAAAAACCGTGACATTCTGAAAAGGTTTATTGATTTGGTGTTATTATTGGGTCGTCAGGAGCAAGCATCTAGGGGGCATGATGAGAGTGAAAAGTTAGATAATAAAGGAAACTACAGAGAGATGGTAGAAGTGTTTTCCCGCGATGATGATGTTCTGGCTGCTCATTTGAAATTGTCCACTGTTTTCTGGGATGTCTGAGATCATACGAAATGGTCTGATTGAAGCCATTGCTGCTACCGTTCAGGAGATAAAACATGAGACTGCCGCTGTGCCTTTTTTACCTTTTTTGTCTTTTATTTTTCTTGGTTGGGTGGTTGCTTCACCAAAAATTTTGGTCAGCAGCCGTCACTGATTGAGAGACCTGTTCCCGCCTTGAATGAGATTTTTGTCGCTAATGTCTCTCCTCATCGTGTGTCATTGTGGAATACGCCCCCCCCCCCAGACCAAGAAAAGACCATGTGCAAGCAGTTGCTTGGCTACAGGCCTCTTGTTCCAACGCCAGTGCTTCCAACGCCAGTGAAACCAACAATTTATTGATTTGGAAACTGACCCACGGACCGTACTGAGTGAGGGCGGGGATTGAACAGGCCTGGCTGCAGGGTGCGCTGTTGTGAGGCTTTGCCCCCCAAGCGACATTCAATGCCCCCCCCCACCCAATTTATTTCAAGATGTTTAAATCCTCGATTCATTCATTCATCTTCAGCTGCTTCTCCGGGGTCGGGTCGCGGTGGCAGCAAGCTAAATAGAGCACTCCAGACGTCCCTCTCCCCAGCTACGCCCTCCAGCTCCTCCTGGGGGATCCCAAGGCATTCCCAGGCCAGATTGGACAAGTAGTCCCTCCGGTGAGTTCTGGGTCTACCCGGGGTCTCCTCCCAGTTGGCTATGCCCGGCAAACCTCCAAAGGAAGGAGCTCAGGAGGCATCCTAATCAGATGCCCGAACCGTCTCAACTGGCTCCTTTCGATGTAAAGGAGCAGCGGCTCTACTCCGAGCTCCCTCCGGATGTCCGAGCTCCTCATCCTATCTCTATAATTTAGGCTGAGCCCAGACACCCTATGGAGGAAAGTTATTTCAGCAGCTTGTATCCACGATTTCACCCTTTCGGTCACTACCCAAAGTTCATGACCAGTAAATCAAAATAGTTATTGCATTATTTCATGTTGATGCGCTATTTACCAAATTATAATTTTGAATTCAGTTTAGGAAAGATTTCTTTTTTATGTTGGGCAGCTATCCAATCCCAATCTTTTTTTTTCTTTCAATTTTCTCCCCAGTTTGTATCTGGCCAATTACCCCGCTCTTTTTGAGCTGTCGCAGTCGCTGCTCCACCCCCTCTTTGTCGATCCGGGGGCGTCCCAACCAACCTGAAGAGGCGCTAGTGCAGCGACCAAGACAAATACCCACATCCGACTTCCCACCCGCAGACATGGCCAATTGTGTCTGTAGGGACGCCCGACCAAGCCGGAGGTAACACGGGGATTTGACCCGCTGATCCCGTGTTGGTAGGCAACAGAATAGACTGCTATGCTACCCGGGCGCCCCAATCCAAATCATATTTTGCACATTTCCTTCATGTGTTACGTCAGCAGGTGTCTCGCGTGTTTCAGTGTGCTCAGTCGGTACACTGTTTTTGCTGCGCGTGAATTGACCAAAAGTCGAAATGGGTATAAGAAGAATGTTCAAAGCTGACAAAAGCAAATTACCAACTCAAAATGATCGAAGTGAAGAAGAAGAAGAAGAAGAAGAAGAAGGAGAGAGAACGCACCTGGAGTTACTGAGGCTTCCACAGAGTGAGGAGCAACAGGGAACTGCTTCCGAAGTGGCAAAGGCATGGAGCGGGGAGCAACAGCCATCATTAGCCATAGCTAACAGTGGGGAAAGGGGCAACGTTCCCTCAAACGATCCTCACAGTAGCTCTCCAACTGACAGCTTTGCACCGGACGATTTGGTGGTTGATGTGCCTGCTCAGCCCGCCTTGAGCAGGGAGTGGTTTGAAAGAGCGTCAAAGCTGACGCAGCATTTTGTTTCGCTTGCCGAAAGTTCTGAGTTGGCTCTGTTCACCAAAATGGGATTCCCTCACTGGAAGCATGCGATTGAGAGAGACAGAGGCCTGAACAAACATCCATCCATCCATGCTGTATCAAAAGAACACATGGAAACAAGGCTGGATTACGGACCAGGCATGCCGGGTGAGTGCCCTGGGGCCCCGGGCCACAAGAGGCCCCAAAAGGTCAGGGGTATTGTGTTCGCGTATAGTAGGGATCCCCAGTCATACCCTACAATGGACATTTGTTCCAATGGTCCAAGCTAGTCTCTATTGATGCGGGGCCCCAAGCTACAGTCTCTACTGATGCAGGGCCCCAAGCTACAAAGTCTCTACTGATGCAGGGCCCCAAGCTACAAAGTCTCTATTGATGCGGCGGCCCCAAGCTACAGCGCAAACTCGATGCTTGTGATCAAATTCATTGTTTCATTGTGTATAGTTAAACAAATGTGCTGGCTAGAACGCCCATACTGAAAAATAATTAAACGGATAGTTTTACTAAAATATGCCCATATTTCACTAAAGTATTTTCTCTGGAACAAACATTTATTTCCTGTTGGTAAGCCGTTGTAAGTGGGAAGAAGGCTTCGCAATATGTTGGCGATGCTGTGAGCTGCTATTCTCATCTCTGTTTTGTGATTCAAAATTGTGTTGTGCTCTATAGTCACCATCCAAATCCCATGCAGACTGGTGTAGCGTTGGCTACCATGTTGGCTATTTGCATTAGTTTTACATTTAACAATGTTTAGTATTGTTTGCATAGCCTATCTGACGGGGCGGGGGGGGGCAATGGACATGCGTGCCCCGGGGCCCCCTGGTGGGTTAATCCGACCATGCATGGAGAATATGACAAGATGGAAAGAGAGGGAGAGACGAGCAAACACTGGCAAAGAGGTATCGGCAATGTTCAGCACAGAGCCGTTAGTGAGAACTCGTTATTATCTCTCTGCTATCACTGATATGATTGAATTTCTAGCTTGGCAGTGCCCAGTGTTGTTATGGCATTCAAACATGCACTCACTTTTGGCACATCAACCGCCATGTGTGAAATCTTGTTCTCAGCATTGAGAAACGTCTTTACAGTCAAAAGGCTATAACATGTTGCATGAAGGGAAGGCGCACTTGGTGTCTTTTGAAACGGGCTTGACAGCAAGATTTCGCAGTGAGTGGAAAGATGACGTCATGCGGAGATTCAACTCGCCGCGGAATCGCCACCTCCAACTTGACTAATCGGTGGGTTCAATAATCTATTCTATTTAGCAAAACGATGGTGGAAGGTACCTGCTGGGCCATTTAAAGTTGTGTGGCTGGCTGCTGCGCCACCCTGCCTGAGAGTGAGTTAAGCGAGAACGCGTGTGAGAGACATTATTGCCACTCACCGTAGTGGATGTGGACTGATGGCTACAGGGCCTACCTTTTCTGTGTGGGAAGTGGTTGTGCTAAGATACTAAGATATAGTTTGGGTGCCTTTGACAGTGGTCAGATTGGTAATTTTCCGTGTTAATGCCCCCCCCCCCGTATTATTCACCATGTCCCTCTCTAACAGTTTTGCCCTGGAGCCGGGGCTGGGGCCAAATGCGGCCCGTGGGCTGCCAATTGCCCATGTCTGCGTTAGAATATCCCAGTGAATCTGTGTTGTACTTACTTACTTGCTTTCTGTGTATATTCAGCCTTTCTGCTTTCTCCACACATGGATCCCGTAGTTAGCCATATGGCTTGACATTAGAGTTTGGTTTCCTCTGGGATCCAGGATGGCTAATCAGTCACTGTTAAAGATGATAATTACCTCCTCTGTCTAAGGCAGTGAGAATGGACAGGAGCCCGGGTGTTAAGGTGTGTGTGTGTGTGTGTGTGTGTGTGTGTGTGTGGGCAGAGCCTTAGGAACAACAACACAGATCACAACAGTCAGAAGGCGTAAAAACGAAACTGTGAGCGTGATAATGAGCGTGTCCGCTGACAGATGCATATCATCACTCTTGATATGATTCATTAAATCATATCAGGGGCTGGCGACAGACATGGATATTAAAATCGCAGAGAAAAAGATCCCTGTTGTACTGAAGCACGATCAACACACAAGACAATCACTCAGTAAAAGTGGAAATTGGTTACTGTCGGCTGACGTATTCTTTTTGATCTGTCAGATATAATGAAGGGTCAGAGGGCAAACCAATATCTGTTGACAACAGTTTTGTGCGGTTTACCTGAAGGACTGTTGACTCCAGCAGAACAGATTTTTGCAGGGCTGTAAGTCCAGAAAAGAAAACCAGAATCAGAATGTGTGTGTGTGTTTTTTTTTTTTAATCCCAATCATGTATAATGGCCATGTAGGTTTGTACATACATGGAGTTTGACTCCTGTTTCGTGGCTCTCTCAGTGTACTTAACATAGAATAACAACACTACAACACAACAATCTTCAGATATATACACAAGGATGGACTTTAAACAGGTGAAATAAGAGGCGATAAAGTGCAGTGGTGCAGGGAACCAAATAGCATAAGGCAAGCATTTGATATGGATGCACATTGAATCTTGTTTTTTGTTTTTGTTTTTTGGTCATTTATTAATTAAATATTCGGATTTTAAAAAGGCAAAAACACTGATGGCTCAATTATTAGTCAAGGAGATAAACTATGTATGCACTCTCAGGTGTGAGATTTTGCGTGGAGATGTTTTATAGCATGATATGTTTACATGATGTAGTCCTCTTCTTCTTTCGGCTCATTCCCTGTTTTTCAGGGGTCACCACAGCAGATTTTAAAGTTTCCATCGGTACCCTGTGAAGGCACAGCACCAATGGCGGTCGTTGTTAACCCGGGCTTCAACCGATCTGGTATGGTCTTGTCAATCCGTGTACTGATTTGGCAAAATTTTAGGTTGGATGCCCTTCCTGACACAACCACTAACCCTATGGACGGGGGCACAGGTAAAGTGTTGGATGCCATCCCAGTATTCATAAACTTGCACCCATGCCTGTCGCATTGTTTACATGATTTATAGTAATGGGCTAAAATAAGAAGGTTAACAGCATATGGGTAACAAATTCAGTAACAGGACATGCGGGTGGCTTGGCGATCTATTCCGTTGCCGACCAACACAGGGATTGCTGGTTCAAATCCCCATGTTACCTCCGGCCTGGCTGGGCGTCCCTACAGACACACTTGACTGTGTCTGCAGAAGTGGCGGCTGGTGCTAAAAAAAATGTTTTTTTGGGGGGGGGGGTGCAGTTAACCTTGGCACAGCACACCTGATAGCTGCTATAATGTCCACACAGTCACAGTTATTAAGAAGGACAATGTAGCCTATAGATTTTATCAGGTTCGTACCCTGTTTTATTCTGAATTGAGGATGTATGCCCCACTTCCACAAATCACTGTATCTGTCCTTACATTAATTACATATTTATTATGAAAGCAGTCCTGTTAAAAGATAGTCCACCAATATCTAACTGGGATTTTGATCTTTTTAAAGATGCAAATAAATGGAACATAGTTAAGCAGAAGAAAAAACAAAACACAAATCTAAAAGCAACACAGCATTGTAGTGCTGTTTGGCCAGTAGCACTACTTGAACCAGGCATGGCTCCAGGATTTCAGTTTTGGGTGGGCCAGGCCGATTACGGATGGGCCTGGAATTCCCTAGGGGGGTCCGGGGACATGCTCCCCCAGAAGAAAAATTTTCAATATTGATAATGCATCAATTTGGTGCATTTTGAGACCAAAATTGAGCTAGATAGAATAACAAATGTAATCACAAAAAAAACCCTCATAATTCATTCAACATTGACAAAATGAGCCAAAATGTTAAAAATTACTCAGTGCAAAATATATATTGCTTGAACAGCGGCAGTACCATCACTTGCCAACGTTGAAAGCCAGTGAGTGACCATTTTAAACTATAATTTATCACTGACCGACCAATAGAGGACGCAACAGGTCTGTGACCAAACAACCACAGCCCAATCAAAGGCCCTGTCCTAATTAATACCCACCCTACGCGCTACCTAGAGTGGTGCAGTTTGGTATTACAGCATTGCGTAGGGCATGCAAAGTCCCCTTTGGGAAGGAGGTTTAAATGAATTGAATTGGGACGCCTGAGTAACGCGAGCAGAGCAGCGAGCCAGTATTCAGAACTCGCTCATAACGTTATCTGTCATGTAAAGACATGCGTGTCTCATGAACTTGCTTGCGCATGAATATCAACATATAAAATTATGTCTATAAAAACAATTTTTAGCACAAAATCATGCGATTATTGGCCGATTTCGAATCATTTATGACTAAATGAAAATTTGCAAAAAATAATAATTTTTTTTTGGGTAGGAAAATTGTAGGGTGGGCCTGGTGAAAAGTGGGCGGGCCTAGGACCGTCAGGCCCACCCATAACGCTGTGCCTGAATTGAACATAAATTTTGCCCTTCTGTCCTGCAAATTTCTCTATGACTTTCTGGTTAAAGTCAGTCATCTCAGTCACCAGTCTCTTCTCCATTGACAGCATGGCCAATGCATTCAGCCTCTTCTGGGTCATGGTGTTTCTGAGCAAAGTTTTAATTCTTTTCCAAGTTGAGAAGCCCCTCTCAGCTTCCACTGTGGTCATGGGTGTGGTGATGAGGATTTTTAGGAGTGTGACAGTCTCTGAAAAGACTTCTTCAAGATAGTTCTCCATAAACAACTGGAATAGGTCCACAGCACCACGCCAGGCTTTGAACTCATCCTTGCTGTAAATGAGACTAAGCTCCGTCTTCAGCTAGCTTGCATTCAGCATGGGGTAGGCCTTCAGGGTATTGCCCAGTGCATCTTCAGGAAATGCGGTGTTGTACTGTTCAAACCTGTCCTCCTGCAGTAAGGTGGCACAGACGAGGTGGTTTGTGAAGACGAAGCATTCCCTAACAAGTCACAGTATGATATCACGACCTACAGAGAGAAGAATTTAAAAAAAAAAAACCAAAACAATTAGAGCTGGCAAAATGCTCATTGCACCTTCATCATCCAGAGTTAACCAACGGACAACGGCACAATTTTTAAATATGGTACTACTGTTACATTTTGTGTTTTATTACTTACATTCTAAGTCATAAAATAGTAGAGAAATATTAGCTAACTCCAATGTCATTTATGGATCCTTCTTCTGCCATCTGCTGTACAAAATGTGAACGCGAATGCCCAAGATTATTGCTCAAGTACTGGAGCAAAGAACCCATCCATCCATCCATTATCCAAGTTGCTTATCCCAACCGGGGTGCTGGATCCTATCCCAGCAGTCATTGGGCGGCAGGTGGGGAGCAAAGAACCCTGAAGTTTAATATATTGTGAAATTAACCTCCCTCAGTTGATCATAGATCTGATTTAACTGCTCATTTTCAGGTTCATACTTTTATTTTAGGTGTCTACTAGAATAGGTTTACATGCTTTAATGTTCAAAAAACATAGAATTTTTCTCATACTGTCTGTTGCTGCAGCCCTCTATTCAAATTCTGTCTGAAACGCTCCATTAGCTCCAGTCCTCCTTAAGGCCCCCCTCCTGAAAGGCCCAGTCTGCTCTGACTGCTCCCAGTCTGTTGTGTTACGTGTAATGTAGATAAGTAACAGAGCAAAAGGCTGGACTACAGACGAGGTGTTTCAGGCAGTTCAGGAGAAGAGTTTTCTGTTTGAGAGAAAAACTCCCTTTGGCTTTGTGGACTTGGGCCTATGTAACTTGGCAGACCTTTTTATGCATACATCTAACGTTAGATACATGTGTCTGAGCACATCTTCCTAGAAAATTAGGTTCAGGTTTCAGCTCTGAATAACTAGTTCTACGGAACCAAACTGATTTCTGAACAAGGCTTTATTTTACAACACAAAATTAACAGCATAAAATTAATGATGCCGTAGTGCAGTGGTTTTCAAACCCTGGGTCGCGACCCTCGGACGGGTGGCAGAATATTAAAAATGGGTCGGCAAATTTGATTTGGTAGACAGATTTTTTTTCCCGTAAATTATGTCTCTCATCAGCATGCCCTGTACGTGCACTCAATCAAGCTCTCTAGATACCGCGGCCATTCGTGGGTCACATTCAGGATTTTAAAAAATGACGTATTGCTGTTGCACAGAGAATTGGCAGCCTCACCCTTCACACTAAGTAAGTGATGTTTACTGTGGTATTTTCTTAGGCTTGGTTTGATTGCACGTACAATTATATTTATGGTTATATGGGTCGTGTTGATAATCAATGGGGAAAATATGGGTCCCCTGAAAAATAAAATTGAAAACCAGTGCAGTAGTGTGTCTGTACAGTAAAGGTAAAAGAGCATTCTCAAAAGGGTTACATATTTTATACAGTGTAAAAAAAAAGAAAAGAGGTTATGCCCCCCCCCCCAAAGTTGTGTTATTATAATGGCCATCATAAAAACTACTTGTTTCCTAAACTTGTTTGCATGTTTCATTGCTGAATAAGATGAAGAAACAGGCAGACAAGAGACAAGGGGATGGGTTATTAGGAGTATCCCTAACAAATTATATCAGGGGAAGTGAATGTCAGGTGAAGAGAACAGAAGCAATATTATTTCAGTTTCTGTCACATGCACCTTGACTGCATAAGTGAATAATATTTTTGATCTTCTGATATCCTTGCTTCTTTGTAAGTAAAGAAAAAAAGATTATTAAGGTTATGAAATGTTTACAATTCTGCAGTTTATGTCCTTGGTCTTACCACTGTCAAGTTGCCAACGGTGACAACAACCCTCCTGTTTCTTCACAAGCATTCAGCAATTTCTCCAAAACCTTGTTTCACACAGTCTTTACTTAAAACGTTCAATCACTACTTATAAATCACAGGCTGGTGTCACTAAAATTATAGTAATTTTTAATTGTTTTTAGGCTTTCACCTCTAATTTCTTACCAGTTAAACTACTTGCAATTACATTTCCAAGCTTTTTGACTTAGTTGTGTTTTTTATGCAAGGACAATAGAGGTACTTGACTTCACTTCCCCATAAAAAGTATTTCATCTAATAAACATCGTTGTTATTGTTATTATTATTATTATTATTATTATTATTATTACTACTACTACTACACAAATCTGGTCAAAAGTTGGCAAACATCTTTCCACAGAGAGATTAAGATATAAGTACTACACTCCAGTGTATCATAGATTATGACTGATTTCTGCAACACGCAGTAAACTCACCTCTGCCGCAATCCTCGTATGGTCCTCTGGACTGAGTGTTCGATGCCTCTTTGCAGGCTGAGGGCCACTGCTTTACTCAACCAAGGAACGGAGTGAATTTCTGTGAACAACAAAGATCACTGAGAGTAATAAAAAGCTGATAATAAAGAAATAGTGAGAACAAATAGTAATAAATATACAAATAACAGGAATACTCCTACTTGATTTTGTTTTTTTTTAATATGTCCTGCTGGAACCGCTGGATGCACCCGTTGATGTGGACCAAATCAATGTTCCTCGTCTGGAGTTTGGCATAGAGGCGGTCCACATGTGGCAAGACGCTAGCAAATTCACCAAGGTCAGAAGAACAAAAATTCTCACCTTGGTCTTGTGACATATTCCAGGCAGAGGAGCTTACTTTTCTGATCCTCAGGAAATATCGCAGCAAGGCGTTCTTTTAGTGCTGCAGCGATAGACTTAGCTGTAGCTGACAGCGGGAGAAGGAACTCAAAAAATCTCTCCCGCACATTTTCTCTCATCAGTGTAGCGCAGCACAAGTTGGCACTGTGTGACAATATCCACAGTCTCCTCTGCTTGGATTGCGATAAAATCACTACTCTCAGCTTCTTTGACGATGTGCTCCCTCACAACGGACAGCATACAGTCCAGTAACTCGTTCTGCACAGTGTTTGAAGTCCCCTTAAACACAGCGGCGTTCATCTCTTGATATTTGAAGGGGGTGGCGCCCCACCGCTCTCTACTGGCCAGCCGCCAATGGGCTGCAGGTGGGAAGCCAGATGTGGGTGTGTGTCCTGGTCGCTGCAGTAGCACCTCCTCTGGTTGGTCGGGGCACCTGTTCGGGGCGGAGGGGGAACTGGGGGGAATAGCGTGATCCTCCCACGCGCTACGTCCCCCTGGTGAAACTCCTCACTGTCAGGTGAAAAGAAGCTGCTGGTGACCCCACATGTATCGGAGGAGGCATGTGGTAGTCTGCAGCCCTCCCCGGATCAGCAGAGGGGGTTGGGCAGCGACCAGGATGGCTCGGAAGAGTGGGTAGATGGTACAATTGGGGAGAAAAGGCGGGGGGGGGGGGTCAGTAACGGCTTTAAGTTCATGGAAATGTGAATGGAAAAGTCTTTTTCCCCCCCATCAAAACCACTAAAACAATAACATGTATATACCTCCAGACCCTCCCAAACTTTAATTCCCCTGCTTGTTCACTTTTTTCCACCCATCTTAAATCTTCACGCCTCAGCTGAGATCAGAACCAACTTATCACGAGTCTGAATGCATCAGCTATTCATTATGCAAAGACAAATCAATATTTTGACAGCATAGTCCTAATAGGACATATTTTTGCTTGTTAAGTGTTGTAAGGAAGACTTGTACTTCAGAGCTCTGCATGCATTTGCATGAGAATGTTGATCTTGCCTCTTGCCTTTGGCTTGTGGAAAATAAACACCCGCCGCTTCCCCGAGATACACTGGGCATGACTGGTCATAATCACATGCTGGTTGGCTGCCAGATTCATCAATTCATGGCTGCGTTCTTCGTGTCGTTGGTCTCTCGGTGGGCCTCTGCAGCTCGCCAAGCGCCGGGCTTAAGACCGCTCAGAGTTTTCTCAGTCATTTCTGCCATTAACCAGATTTCAGGCAAATTCAAGTATTGTCTGGGAGCATATTACACGGTTTATCTTGAAAAGAAAGCATTGATAGCAAAATACACACATGTTTGAGCAAATAAGCCATAAATATTGCGGAATTTGTGGATGTGGATATTTAATGCACATCTCCTGCTGCCCATATAAGCACTGCATGCATCAGGTGTGCATGCGCACACACACACACACAAAATGATATTAGAAATTGGTCTGGATTTTTCAACCAAAATTCAATCCAAAATTTGGGGTGTCCGGGTAGTGTAGCGGTCTGTTCTGTTGCCTACCAATACGGGGATCACCAGTTCGAATCCCCTTGTTACCTTCAGCTTGGTCGGGCGTCCTTACAGACACAATTGGCCTTGTCTGCGGGTGGTAAGCCAGATGTGGGTACGTTTCCTGGTCGCTGCACTAGCGCCTCCTCTGGTCGGTCGGGGCGCCTGTTCGGGGGGGAGGGGGAACTGGGTGGAATTGTGTGATCCTCCCACACGCTACGCCCCCCTGGCGAAACTCCTCACCATCAGGTGAACAGAAGCAGCAGGCGACTCCACATGTAGCGGAGGAGGCATGTGGTAGTCTGCAGCCCTCCCCAGATTGGCAGATGGGGTGGAGCAGCGATGGGGACGGCTCGGAAGAGTGGGGTAATTGGCCGAGTACAATTGGGGCGAAAAAGAGGGGGAAAAAGCACAAAAAAAAATTCAGTCCAAAGTTCAAGGAATTCACATGTTTGAACTCATTCAAAACCTAACTCTGAATGCAGTCCATTGCAGTATGGAGTTAAAGCTGTGGATGAGATGGAGGCCTTTTTTATGACTCTTGCCGCTGGAACAGCATCGACCCTTGTTGGCTGAAGTATTACATCGCCGCCAGTTCAATCAGGACAACTAACATGTTTGAAGTACATATTTTATTGTGTTAAAGGGCAATATGGCTTTAATGGTTGGCAATGAATAGATCTGCTGCATGACAAACTGCCCCTAAAGTGAACTAAAACGATCAATAACACGGAGCACAACCCCCCTTACAGTACATACAGCAGGTCCACGCAGGTGGCACTGGCATAACAGCAGCAGCACACGTAAGAAGCACAACTGGTTCCCTCCTGATTGGTGTATTGTTAATACATGGTTTAAGACTTGGTTGAGGCCAACTCAGCAGTCAGCTAGTTCCTGACTGAACTTGCAGCAAAAACCCTTTTCTCCAGCATGTCTCTGTAGGACTTGGTGTATGACACAAACCAACCACTTTAAGGACCTGCACAGCAATTGAGCTGGACAGCCAGAGATGGGCACAAATACATCAAAAATTATCTTGTTACAAATTACAAAAAATACTGATATGAGAAAATGTATTTCTTAAAATACAAGTAATTTGTCATTTGAAAATACAAAAATACATTCTATACAAACTGATATCACATTTTAGGCATTTAGTAGCCTCAGTATTGGTCTGACCTTAACCCCCCCCCTACATTGAAAAGATGAGCTCTGCTAAAAAATGTCTAAGGTCTGGGAGAAGATTGTTGCATCGTGGCATAAATGCTCACGTGAAGCACAGTCACAACTTATTCATTATAAGGTGATCAATAGAAGCTACTGGACCCCATGTAAACTGGCCAAACTGAAACTAAGGGACAGTGATGCTTGCTGGAGATGTGGGAAGGAGTCTGGGACTTTAGTACATCTACTGTATTATTGTGAGAAGACGGTATGTATGTGGGACAACATTGTTGTTTTTCTGAATGGGATGTTGAAGTTGTCACTGATTAAAACCCCAGCACTGTGTCTTTTGGGACTGTTACCAGGAAATGTCAGAATGTATAATCGGATGAAACTATGGGTACAGCTGGCTCTGATAACTGGCTGTAGAATCAACCTGAGACACTGGAAATCCTCTGCTCCTTCAACCTACAATGAATGGATGGAAACAATGTATAAGATGGCAACATGTGAACGAATCACTTATAGAGTGGCGGGTAGAGAGAACATGTTTAAGGAGGTCTGGGGCTTCACAGAAATGGAATGTGGACATTGAAATAGATGATATTCATTCTGCATGAATATTCATATGGACTCTATGGCTATGTGTCTTGTCTAATTGTTTTTTTTTTTAATTTGTGTATGTTTAATTTGTTTTTTTTTGTTGTTTGGGTGTATGTTGTTTAAAAACAGGAAAAGAGGACAGTTGAGGTTGTTGGATACTTGTGTTATGATGCATTGTGTTTGTGGATGCAATTGTTGATCTGTCCAGAAAAATATCAATTAATAGTAAAAAAAAAAAAAAAAACATGGATTACAATCCACAAACCAAGATTGTTTTGAAAAGCCTGAACAAAATCAGACAAAAATTGGAAACTCATCTTTGCAGCGGCCTCACCCAGTACCGGTGTGGGACGATGGCAGCTTGAACTCACGTTTGCGGTGGCCTCACCTAGTGCCAACCATGAGGTGCCTTTGTTGACGTCTGCATCTAAGTTTGTGTCTTCATTTGATGGCTGGGAGAGCTGGTGCTGGATCAGCTGGGAGAGCTTGGTCTGCTGTGCCCAAAGAGGACCCACCGAGGGCGGTCTGACGGGATGTGGAAACAGGGCAGGCTAAGCTAACTGCTGGCCCATGCAGACCAGAAGTTCTGATAACACCGAGGGCGGTCTGACGGGATGTGGAAACAGGGCAGGCTAAGCTAACTGCTGGCCCATGCAGACCAGAAGTTCTGATAACACCGAGGGCGGTCTGACGGGATGTGGAAACAGGGCAGGCTAAGCTAACTGCTGGCCCATGCAGACCAGAAGTTCCGACAACACCGAGGGTGGTCTGACGGCAGCATTGCCTAGCATTGATTGTGTTTTTAGTGTCGTCGTGGGGAGGTGTGTCGAAGGTGTCCAGCTGGAGAACTGATGTTGGATCGGCTGAGGGAGTCTGGTCTACTGCATCCGGTGGGCCCAGGGACCACGGGCCTGCCCGCAGCTGCATCCAAAGAGGAAACACCGAGGGCGGTCTGACAGGATGCGGAGGTGGGGCAGGCTAAGCTAACTGCTAGCCCACGCAGACCGGCAGTTCCGACAGTCATCCTGGCTGGCGCTTGTTCTTCTGGACAGTGACATTTTTTGGATATGCTGAATAAGGAAGTTTTTTAGGTACGTGTTTCTGTAGTTTTGTAGTTTTTGTAGTTTTTTTTTTGTAGTTTGGATAGATGTGTTTTTGTAGTTTTTGTCTTTGTGTTGCACTTCTGTGGGCTGGGGGAAACGATATTTCGTTTCATTACATGTACGCAAGTACATGAAATGAAATGACAAGTAGATTGTTCTTGATTCCTGACCTACAGTGCAGAATCTGAACAGAAGCATGGCGGGGATCACTGACAAACTTGGAAGCAAATAACAGACATTGCAGGAGTTCTTTAGGATCCATCAACTCATGTAAAATACGTGTAAATGGATGTCCAGCATTATAAAATCCCAGTACCATTTATGTTAGCTCTGAGACACCATACAAAATGAAGCATGTGTTGAAATGAGTGCAAAATTGATCATGACCATCTCTCCTTGACACACACACACAGAAACCATCCAGAAGGATCACACCCCTTACAGATATTTATGCCGGTGTCAGGTGGAGCAAGACGTCAAACCGTAAGAGCCCAGAGTATCCAAGCAACCGAGTTGGAAGCAGGAAGAGAGAAAAGTAATAGCATCATGAAAGGTACACTGACTGAGGATGTCACTGTTTGCATATCTTCCCGTCAGTGATGCCCCCTGTCCCCAGTCGTCTGCCTGTCCACCCAAACCGGAGCTGAATGCAGATGAGTGCCCTGCCTCAAACGTAATATGCTCTGCTGTACCTGGCGGATTATGAGATTATCTGATAACATGAGGATGTATGATGCTAATTATACTGCGGCGCACCTGGGTCTTAGATGTCATTCACAGATGGCAGTTAGACCCTGTTTAGGCTCAAGTGGGCGGTGGGGGTGGGGGTAAAAACTGGCCTAGGGTGTCTTTAACCTTTGTCCTTCGAAGATGAACATCCATCTCTTTGGACCAGTCTTATTGAGGATGTATATAGCTATTATTGAAAATGGCGTCATGTCTGCTAGAATACAAATTGTTAGCTATGTGAGCAGACTGGTCCAGCGATGTGTGAAGTTGATTAATGAGATCATCAATTAAGACCCCCAAAGGTAAACCGTGACCCTGTGTGTTCTCTGCTTTGACTCTGGCCTGGTTGCAGCCGTTCATTTTATCCTTAACTTCCTTAGTAACAGCTTTCATTGAGAAGATATCACCAAGTCGCACAGACAACACGATAATTAAAAGCAAATGAGAAAAACATGGCGGGACTGAAGAGTGAATTGTGATCAGATATTACATTTTGTCCCCTGTGGGACCGGCGTGATGACGGGAGGGATAATGTGGCATAATGTTGTCCGTGGAGACCTTGGTGCGTCAAGTGTTTTGGGTAATAATTGACAGATTTACTAACGGGTCTGGAGGCAGGGCACAGCTGGGGGACCGCACTCCAAAGACCACGAATTTGTCACTGCAAGGGTCCCTCCCAGCCTGGTTAAATAAAGATCAAGTACTCATTCATAGCCAGAAAGTGGACCTCCAAATAGCCTGCCCTTCGACTGGATCGGTTTGGACGAAACGGAGGGAGGGTAGCATAGGGTATACTATTTTAAAAAAAAAAGAAGAAGAGGGAGAACAATGTTCAGCCTTTTGGCAGTTCTCCTCTTTATCTCGGAGAGGAGCAGAACGGCAGCGAAGCCTTACGCCGGTCTGAAAACCTGGGGTAGATTCAACAAGCTGCCCTATCCGGGGGACAAAGCCTTCCTCTATGACACCTTCCCCAAGGGCTTCATGTGGGCGGTGGGCACGGCGGCTTACCAGGTGGAGGGGGCATTCGAGAAGGATGGCAAGGGTCTGTCGGTCTGGGACACCTTTACGCGCGGTGGGAACCGGATGACCACCGGGGACGTCGGCAGCGACAGCTATCACAACATCCACGCTGACATCCGGGCCATAAAACAGCTCGGGGTCAGCCACTACAGGTTCTCCCTGTCCTGGTCCAGGATATTCCCCAACGGGACGCGGGGGAGTTATAATGAAATCGGCGCCAACTATTACCGGACCCTCATAAGGAAGCTGAGGGAGATCCACGTCAAGCCCGTGGTCACACTGTACCACTGGGACCTGCCAGAGCACCTTCAGCAGACCTTCGGCGGCTGGGGCAACCCGGTGCTCATCGAGCTTTTCAGAGACTACGCTGATTTTTGTTTCCAGCATTTCGGAGATGACGTGGAGTATTGGATCACCGTTGACAATCCGTTTGTGGTTGCCTGGCATGGGTACGGCACCGGCGTGGTCGCTCCCGGGATAAAGAACGACCCGGATCTCCCGTTCCGAGTGGGTCACCATCTCCTGAAGGTGAGCGTTAGCTGGTCTGCTTTACAGTATCTCAGTACGGTTTTGATGACTTTGTTTTCTTTGAGCACAGAAGTGGATTAGAGTACAGAGGAGGATCAGGTCCATGTGAAAAAAGTATTGGAGTCCTGAGATTAAAGTCAGAATTGTCCTCACACCAAGTTGGACTCATCCTTGAAATAAACCTCCAATAGCCCATCTTGTCTCTCGGTCAGATGTGACAAAAGGGCCATTTTGTTAAACGTAAAATGAAATATGAGACATGTCATATTTCTCTCGAAGCAATCTCCTCAAAACCTTTTTTTTTTGCCATTTATCCTCAACTTTCCCTCTTCATTTTATCTCACCATCCTTGGCTCACCACGTTTTACTGTTTTCTCACTGCATCAATTCTCTTCTCCACATTTCCTTCTCTTTATCTGCCTGTCTCTCTCGCTCGCTCTCTGTCTGTCTTTATCTCTGCCCCCCCCCCCCTTTGAAGTGACCTGGGGTCTGTGATGGAAGATGAACTCTTTTTGGATGTCTCTCTCTCTTTTCTTTGTCTCTTTTTTATCTCTCTCTCTCTGTCTGTCAGTCTCACTCTCTCTCTCGCGCTCTGTCTGTCTGTCTCTCTCTCTCTCTCTCGCCCTCTGTCTGTCTGTCTCTTGCTCTCTCTCTCACTCTCTCGCTCTCTGTCTGTCAGTCTCACTCTCTCTCGCCCTCTGTCTGTCTGTCTCTTGCTCTCTCTCTCACTCTCTCGCTCTCTGTCTGTCTGTCTCTCTCTTGCTCTCTCTCTCACTCTCTCGCCCTCTGTCTGTCTGTCTCTTGCTCTCTCTCTCGCTCTCTGTCTGTCAGTCTCACTCTCTCTCGCTCTCTGTCTGTCTGTCTCTTGCTCTCTCTCACTCTCTCGCTCTCTGTCTGTCTGTCTCTCTCTTGCTCTCTCTCTCACTCTCTCGCCCTCTGTCTGTCTGTCTCTTGCTCTCTCTCTCGCTCTCTGTCTGTCAGTCTCACTCTCTCTCGCTCTCTGTCTGTCTGTCTCTTGCTCTCTCTCTCACTCACTCTCGCTCTCTGTCTGTCAGTCTCACTCTCTCTCGCTCTGTGTCTGTCTCTTGCTCTCTCTCTCACTCTCTCGCTCTCTGTCTGTCAGTCTCACTCTCTCTCGCTCTCTGTCTGTCTGTCTCTTGCTCTCTCTCTCACTCTCTCGCTCTCTGTCTGTCTGTCTGTCTCTTGCTCTCTCTCTCACTCTCTCGCCCTCTGTCTGTCTGTCTCTTGCTCTCTCTCTCACTCTCGCTCTCTGTCTGTCAGTCTCACTCTCTCTCGCTCTGTGTCTGTCTCTTGCTCTCTCTCTCTCACTCTCTCGCTCTCTGTCTGTCTGTCTCTTGCTCTCTCTCTCTCACTCTCTCGCTCTCTGTCTGTCAGTCTCACTCTCTCTCGCTCTCTGTCTGTCTGTCTCTTGCTCTCTCTCTCACTCTCTCGCTCTCTGTCTGTCAGTCTCACTCTCTCTCGCTCTCTGTCTGTCTGTCTCTTGCTCTCTCTCTCACTCTCTCGCTCTCTGTCTGTCTGTCTCTTGCTCTCTTTCTTGCTCGCTCCGTCTGTCTGTCTCTTTCGCTCTCCCCTTTGAATTGACCTGGGGTCTGTGATGGAAGATGAACTCTTTTTGGATGTGTTAATGTAAAGTAGTGACTGTGTTACTATTGTCAAAAGATGTCACGGTTACATTTTGTTTTCCTGTTCAATAAAGAGCTGTTTCAAATTCAAATTCTCTCCCTCTCTCTCTCTCCCTTCCATCCGTTCACCCTTGTCCAGGCTCACGCGGCCGTATGGCATCTCTACAACCGCCACTATCGACCTCGACAGCAGGGCAAGCTGTCCATGGCGCTGGCTTCCCATTGGATCAAGCCGAGTCGTACCCGCCGTGAAAGCCTGAGGGACTGCCAGTGCTCCCTGGACCACGTCCTAGGCTGGTTCGCCCGGCCGCTGTTCACCGACGGGGACTACCCACCTTGCATGAAGGAGAGGCTGGGCTCGCGGCTGCCCTCCTTCACCCGGGAGGAGAGGGAGCAGGTCAGGGGCACGGCGGACTTCTTTGCTCTCTCCCATGGAGCGGCCCTGAGCTTCCACCTGATCAACGACAGCCTCAAGTTTGGACAGCTGGAGGATCTGGACCTGAGGATGCTGCTGTTCTGGGTCAACACTGAGTACGACAAGCCGCCCATCTTTGTGGTGCAGAGCGGTTGGTAGGTTTTGTGTGTGTGTTGTTTTTTTTAATTTTATTGTGATGTGGAAGGGGGGAGGTGACAGTTGACCGTTTCGTTGTCCTGATTGCTGCTCATTGTGAAAACCTTCTTTTCGTTGAATATCTCATGGCTGCGTGGCACAGGTACGTTTTGGGGAACACGAAGACGCAGGACCCTAAACACATGTACTACCTCAAGAGATTCATCGTGGAGGCGCTGAAATGTGAGTGATAGGCTGGGGAAATAATCCAATCAGATCCTCCCATAAAATATAATCTAATCTACACGTCACCATTTCTCTTCATTAACATCCCGGTTTTTGTATCTAAAACCCACATGGGTCGCTGCCCACCTAATGACAGAATCGTAAACCATTTGACATAGAACAAAGGAAATCAGGGGGTGTACGTTGAATGTCCTCAGCATGTGACCACGTGTGTAACCTGTGTCTTCCTCGTCTCTCTCGGCGGCGCCGCAGCCATCAGCATAGATGGTGTGAATGTGATCGGCTACACGGCTTGGTCTCTGATGGACGGCTTTGAGTGGCACAGGGAATACGGGATACGACGTGGGCTTTACTATGTGGACTTCAACACTCCTGACATGAAGAGGGAGCCAAAGACGTCCGCCACTTTCTACAGGTTTGACGTTTTATGACCTGGGTTACCGATTTGACTTCTTGATCTTTTAGCTAAATGTGGAATAGGTGGTAGTGGTCTGCCAGAGTTCAGAACTCAGTTTCTGTTACAGCTACCATATTTCAAATAAATCTTCCTGTTCTGGGCGTCCGGGTGGCGTGGCGGTCTATTCCGTTGCCTACCAACACGGGGATTTACCGGTTCGAATCCCCATGTTACCACGGCTTGGTCGGGCGTCCCTACAGACACAATTGGCTGTGTCTGCAGGTGGGAAGCCGGATGTGGGTATGTGTCCTGGTTGCAGCACCAGCGCCTCCTCTGGTCAGTCGGGGCGCCTGTTCAGGGGGGAGGGGGAACTGGGGAATAGCGTGATCCTCCCACACGCTACGTCCCCCTGGTGAAACTCCTCACTGTCAGGTGAAAAGAAGCGGCTGGTGACTCCACATGTATCGAAGGAGGCATGTGGTAGTCTGCAGCCCTGCCCGGATCGGCAGAGGGGGTGGAACAGCGACCTCCAGAATTGGCCGGATACAATTGGGGAGAAAAAGAGGGAAAAATCCCTCCCAAAAAAAAGTCCCTGTTCTGTTTAGAGGGACTTGATGAGCTTCTCCCAAGTGGCGTTTGAAGATAACTCGGTCACTGTGGCTGTTCTGTGGTCGTACCAACAGGAAGCTGATCCAGAGCAATGGTTTTCCTGAGCTCCCAGAGAACCGGCCGGCTCAAGGGGTTTTCCCATGCGACTTTGCCTGGGGAGTGTCTGCTAACTCCATACAGGTGATTTTTTTTTCTCCAAAATTGTACTGGAGTGAAGTGAGAGGCGGCATCGAACGTGTGCGAGCCAGAGGTCAACATATAAAGCAGTGACAAACACAGCAAGAGTGCGCCCTTATAATTTTAGACGGTGATACTCGGGAAAACATTAACCGGGAATTAACTTTGGACCATTCAAGGGGTCCAAGACGCTCACACCTCACCGGTCTAAAACGAATCCTGTAAAAGTATCTTTCTTGTGTAACCACACGGTACAAGTAAAAAAGTACAAAACACACAAATTAAAACCAAAAAAATAAACAAAACCTGTACATTTCAGAATTTGGGATAATGTAGGACACAAACCTTCCCCACCACTGACTTTCCATTACTCAGCAGTTCATGAAAATCAATTAAATTTGCATCTCTGCTGCAAAATGACTCACACTCACAAATCACTCGGCACTGATATGTAGCTGGACTCACTCCCACTGTGTCTATTTTTTGACTCGTGACGTTGTTTTCCAGCCCTTGTGGTGAAAGTCCAGTTCAGAAACAGCCCTTACACTGAATCTTCTCTTAATCATAAACCACGTAAACTCACACAGCCTCTGCTTGCTAAGCTGAACCACACGCAGCCGATGCCTTTCATCATCATGACCCATCTGACCCTTTTTTTTTTTTTTGCGCGTTTGTATGTGTCAGGTAAATATGACTCGTATGGCCGGGTGAGAACACGTTCAGATGGATGTTTTTTTTTTTGTGGTTTTGTCTTCTTTTGCCTTAGGTGGAGACCACACCCACCCAGTTTGCTGACACCAGTGTGTACCTCTGGAACATCTCCAACAACGGGGAGCTGAGGAGGTTGGAGGGTCTCAGCGCTCCACCGCTGCGCCGAACCCCACACTGTGCAGATTACACATCCATCCGGCAGCAGGTCTGTGCACCACCCGTTTACCACTGTCTTCTTATTATTTGTTTTATATGACTTTCTTTTTTTTAATAAATTTATTTCTGATTTTTCCCTTTTTCTCCCAATTCAGTGGCCAATCGATCCCTATTTTAATTCAAACACCCACCCTCGTGCGTTTGCCAACTGCATCTCTCTGGCCAGCAGTCTCGAAGGAGACGCCTCGCCACTTTCGTGACAAGGCGACTCCAGGCCGAACCACTGTTTTTTTTCCGACACACCCAAAGACGCATTCATATGACGAACACAAGCCGATTCCGCCCCCCTCCCGAAGACAGCGTTGCCAATTATTGCTGCTTCGTCGAGTCCGGCCATAGTCGGATCTGACGAGACCGGGGCGCGAACCCCAGTCCCCAGTGGGCAACTGCATCGACACAAAGCCGATGCTTAGACCGCTACACCACCGCGGACTATATGACTTTATTTCTGACAGGATAGTGAAGATTTACACGAAGCATAAGGTGGTGGGAGAGAGGAGGAAGAGTAGCAAAGGTCCCTAAACTGGAGGCAATCCCTGTCTGTGTATTAGGTCTGGAAGAGAGAGCCACGATGCGTCCTTCTTCACCATATCTCCATTTTTTGTCTCCCCGCCTTCTTCATGACCCAGTCCTGGATTCCCTACTTGGTTTATAGAGACCTGGTGGTCTTTGTAGACTCACTGTTAACACTTACAGTGTGATGTCTGTGAATGTTCTCATTCATCCAGGTCATGGTTATCCAAAGGAATTGAATCAAGTGCAACTGGACTTGGTATAGTATATCCGTGAAGACGTTTCGCCTCTCATCCAAGAGGCTTCATCAGTTCGTGCCTGTCTGACTAGACCAAGCTAGTCTGCTAGTCCAGACTAGCTTGGTCTAGTCAGAAAGGCACGAACTGAGAGGCGAAACGTCTTCACGGATATATACCAAGTCCAGTTGCACTTGATTCAATTCCTTTGGATTACACTGTGATATATGTGTAATAGTTTTCATCTTGAGAGTCCTTCTTGTGTACTGATGACACCCAGCTGTCATCAGGATGTAACATTTTTACCACCAACCAAAACCTTCAACACAAGTGAAGACTTTAAAGGTGCAATCCATGATTTCTTTATCTCCAGAGTCCACTACTGGTGACCAGCAGCAAGTCTAACAACGTTGGCACATTTAGTCTTCTCTTACACAAGTGTCCGTCACAACTACCCCCGCAAATGACTCGGCTAATGCTAACAAGACGTCACAATTTCACAAGATAGCTAACACAGAGGTCAGGCAAAAATGTCAAGTGAAGAGGTAAACATGTTGGAAAGCACTGTAAAGCATTTTTAACTTGCCACATGGGGGCAGTGCGGGGATTTGGGTTGGCGAGCCCCCGTGTTGGCGGGCGATGGAGTGGACCGCTGTGCTACCTGGCGGATGCCCAGGCACCTACATCTGTAAAGTGACTTTCAGCCTCATGAACCTGAACAAGACTGGCTCAGAAGCTCACTTACTGACACTCGCTTGCAGAGTGTCCTGACCCTGTCAGTGAGTCAGCTGCAGCCTGACACTGACCCACTTGTAAAAGACAAGGACCGACCGGCTGCAGGTGTCTCACTAGTGGTGCTCTCTGATACTGCAATTGGTCATGCACTGGATGACTGAAATTAAGCACCAAATTATGTTATGTTTACTTCTAAAAATAAAATTTTATTGTGACTGAAACGTAATGAATGGCCCTGTGATGGCCTGGCGGCCTGTCCAGGGTGTCTCTCCGCCTGCTGCCCAATGACTGCTGGGATAGACTCCAGCATCCCCGCGACCCTGATTGGGATAAGCGGCTTGGATAATGGACCACATTTAATGTTGTAATATTTAATGTGATTAAATTAAATTTAACTTATTTGATGACAATGCTGCTTACCTGCACAACCAGTAGCACAGCCGGCTCATCATGGGTTTTGTGCCTTCATATTCACAATGTTTACGCCCCCTCTCAAAAGTAATCCCTGCGTTTATTCTACTTTTGGAGTGACATTTGTCAAGTTGTATCTTTTATTTATTTATTTGTTTATTTTTGCTAGATGACAGGACTTTTGGGGTTTTTTTGGACTTGTGTCGAAATGGTTTCTCCTCTAAAATGGAACGTTGAAATGTGCGGTGAGATGAATGTGCGAGGACCTTTAGTTTTGTGGTAGGACATTGGCTTTCTCTCCCTTTTTCTCCCCAGTTGTATCCGGCCAATCACCCCTCTCTCCGAGCCATCCCGGTCGCTGCCCCATCCCCTCCGCCGAGCTGGGGAGGGCTGCAGACTACCACATGCCTCCTCCGATACATGTGGAGTCGCCAGCCGCTTCTTTTCACCCGACAGTGAGGAGTTTCGCCAGTTCCCCCTCCCCCCCAGACAGGCGCCCCGACTGACCAGAGGAGGTGCCAGTGCAGCGACCAGGACACATACCCACATCTGGCTTTCCACCCGCAGATACAGCCAATTGTGTCTGTAAGGATGCCTGACCAAGCTGGAAGTAACACGGGGATTCGAACCGACGATCCCCGTGTCGGTAGGCAACGGAATAGACCGCTGCACTACCCGGACGCCCAGGACCTTTAGTTTTGTTGTATAGGACATTGACTTTCTAAAGGGCGAGGGCCCCTCAATTGGTTTGTTTACCAAAATCAATATTTCAGGTTTGATCGCAGCTTTTGAAAGCCAGAAATCCCAGCATTTGGTAAAATTATAATTTGGCGATTGGTATTGATCAGCTGCTGGGATAGGCTCCAGCATCCCGCGACCCCATTTGGGATAAGCGGCTTGGATAACGGATGGATGGTATCGATCATAGCTCTTGATGGTCATTTTTTTTGCTATGAGAAAATCAGAATTTTACTTATTGTACCTTTAAGATCCAGAGTTCGGGCATTGATTCCATACTTTCATCCCCTCTGTTTCCTCCCCATCCTTTCATCCTCAGGTGGATGAAATCCGACAAGTGGGGGTCACTCACTTCCACTTCTCCCTCAACTGGTCAGCGCTGGTGCCCACAGGTCATGTCGCCCATCCCAACACCACGCTGCTGGGTTACTATCGCTGCTTCACCCGTCAGCTGCTCCGGGCCAACGTCACGCCGGTAGTCACGCTTTGGCACCACACTCGCCAACGCAGCAGCCTGCCTGCCCCGCTGGACACCGTCAATAAGTGGCTCAACAGGTGAGACAGAGCTACAGCTTGGTTGATGGGTAAAGGTCTTTCAGCAGCATCCTCCTTTTTTTTGTTTTTGTGTTGTTTATGCTTTTGTTTTTGTTGGTGATGAGCCTACCAAGGGGAAATAATCTATTTACAGTATGGTGAGTGAGATCTACGACCTCTTGTCCTGCCCATCTGTTAAAAACCTGTTTGGAAATTACTTGGGCGTTGAGGACAAAATGCATATTGTTCTCTTAAAAACACAAGTCTGGATTCATAATTCTTGCTGTTGATCAAAAATTTGTTAATCTATCTTAAACACAGTGCTTACCAAAGTATCAACAGTCGTATCAATATGTAGTAGGCAGTCTTAACACAGGTCATAATTGTACATAACGTGTGATTTCTTTCCTTCCCTCTGTTCTTCAGAGAGACTCCAGAGGCCTTCGCGGACTATGCCAGGCTCTGTTACAGGGAGTTGGGTGCTCATGTGAAGCTATGGATCACCCTAAATGAGCCCAACGATGAGGTGGTTACCTACCAGGAGGGGCATCAGATGCTGCGGGCACACGCGTTGGCTTGGCGTGTCTATGACCGGGAGTTCAGACACTCCCAGAGAGGGCAGGTCAGTAGGATGGTGGTGTGAAAACTACCGTAACCATGGATAGTTTTTGAATGGCTGTCATATTTTCAGTTACACACGAGTCAGTCTATCAGTTTTACCTTGTGATTAAATACTTAAAAGTAATACGGTCTTTACATGGATTTGCAAGCAAACTACCATTTATCTTGGTGCATGCTCAATAATCCAGGTGAGGAAATCCCAGAAGGTTGAATCAGTTCATCTGGACACAACGTTTATTGACAGATACGTTTCATCACTCATCTAAGTGACCTCTTCAGCCTCCACTGACTGCAGGTATCCCCACCTTTATAAACCATACAGTGGCATAACGGCCGAAACCAACAATCGGTTTCATATGCAAATTACCATGACCATTAACTAGAGTTTCACTGGCCATGTGTACTATTCACAGAGGATTGGGAATGTTTGTAATCCCAGCATTGTAAAATGGCGACAGAGAACGAGGAGTCAAAGAGACCATCTATGTGAAGAGGGAATGACCATCCCTGAACCGGGAGAGGGTTAAGAGTACATCTGTTGCCACCTTACAATGCTGTTGTACATGGTACCGGCTCGACTCGACTCAACTCGCAGTGTTGTTTTCCATTACTGTAACAGTAGCCCCTCAGTGTAGCTGGTCTGCATTGATTTTGGTACACGCTCCAGTTTTTTTGGAACCTCGACAAAGGTGGTACCAGAAAACTGGTAACAGTTACCAAAATGCCGGTACTTTCCAGTAACGGAAAATGAAAAAGTCGAGTCGAGTTGAGCCGGCACCATGTGGTGGAAAAGGGGCATTACATGAGTGATGAAATGTTTCTTTCAATAAACATTGTTTCCAGATGAACTGATTCAACTTTCTGGGAAACTACCATTCAGTTAAGAATGTGATGATCTATCATAAAATGTACAACTTACTGAAGACGGCATATCGGGGTCTTCAATGGCAACATGACATTTGACATTGATGATGTGTATCAATGTATCCCTTACTGTTAAAAAAGCCCCACCTTTTTGTGTGTGTCCAACAAGTGTCCATTTGCTTCTCTTTGTTTTGAAGTTCATAGGTAGATACAAGACCTTATTGGACAAAACAAGCTGTCATATGATTATCACATGTGTTCAAATCTCAGATAAGACTGGTCCGTGTTATACAGGTGTCCCTGGCTTTGCATATGGACTGGGTGGAACCGGCCTTTTCATTCAGCCGGGAGGATGTGGAGCCTGCTAAGAGGGTGCTAGACTTCAGCATCGGCTGGTTCGCGGAGCCCATCTTTGGGAATGGGGACTACCCACTGGGCATGAGGAGTTGGCTGCGTCAGCTCAATTCCCTTGAGTATGAAGGCCGCTTTGACCCTCACCGGGCTTATTTCAGAGGCAATGCTACAACCCACTCTACCAATAGCTTTCCTATCACAATGGTAGATGTATCGGGATCAGAGTCGGAATCCTTTATTCACCGAGTATGTTCAGACAAGCAAGGAATTGCTCTCACAAAATTAAGCCACAAAACACCAAGGAATCGAAGATAAAAAGATAGCATCTAGATTAAATATATAGATAGAATAAATAAATCTGCCTAAAAAATACGTATTGTACGGCGTCCGGGTAGTGTGGTGGTCTATTCTGTTGTCTGCCAATACGGGGGTCTCTGGTTTGAATCCCCGTGTTACCTCCGGCTTGGTCAGGCGTCCCTACAGACACAATTGGCCGTGTCTGCGGGTAGGAAGCCGAATGTGGATATGTGTCTTGGTCGCTGCACTAGCGCCTCTTCTGGTCAGTCAGGGCGCCCGTTCAGGGGGAGAGGGGAACTGGGGGGAATAGCGTGATCCTCCCACTCGCTATGTCCCCCCTGGTGAAACTCTTCACTGTCAGGTGAAAAGAAGCGGCTGGCGACTCCACATGTCTCGGAGGAGACATGGTAGCCTGCAGCCCTCCCCGGATCGGCAGAGGGGGTGTAGCAGCGACCGGGACAGATTGGGGTAATTGGCTGGATGCAACTGGGGAGAAAAAGGGGGGAAAACTTTCTATATATATATATATATATAATACATAGTATTGTATTGTAAACGAGTATAATGCCCAAGTGTAAAACAACAACATTGTGTTGCATCATTAACTTTAGCTTTACCTGCTTTGCTATTAAGATCAAAACTCATGTGTACTTCCTTGATGTTTTGACCCTTATTCTGAGTCCACTATTACACCAGGTAGTGTGTTAAAAAAGCTTCTTACACTGTTTTCATAGCCTGCCAGTGTTCAATGAAGAGGACAGACAACTGGTGAAGGGAACGTATGACTTCTTTGCCATAAGCCACTTCAGTACCAAGCTGGTGACTCACGCCAAGGAGGACTCGTAAGATAACTTATGATTCTCTCCCGTAGCTTTGTAAGAGTTCAGAATGAGACATGCAAAGTTCAGTTGAAGTGGATCAATCAGCCTGTTTGGCAAATCGTCCTTCTGCAGAATCTATTCAAAGGAATAGCGTCACATCTGGCAAAAGAGAATATTATTCAGATTTGTTTTCATGATGCACAGGTGTTGTTTCATTAGCGCACGTAAAGACCAATAAACACAACCATGTACACCAATCAAAAGAAACCTCATGTCATCCTCCGCAGGTACACTTACACAGCCAAGCTTGAGGTTCAGCACATGATAGACACTACCTGGATCATGTCCCCCAGACCCGTGGTGCCATGGGGCCTGAGGAAAGCTCTCAACTGGGTAAGACGTCAGGAGAACAGGGGGATGAGGAGTAAATTAGACACGACACCCTTCCATCTGATTCAAATGGATCAGCTGGTCAGCCCCTGGTTTGTCCTTCAGAGTCACAGTGGAGCTGACTCTCTGACCTCATTTGTTTTAATGAGAGCAGACAGTCTTCTCCTTATTTCCTTGCTTTCTATATTAAAATGAAGTTTTGTGAAAACAGAAACAAACTGGCCAGTAGGTCCACCTGCAGATCAGGCTAGGAACCTGTTGTTTCTGATGTTCACGAAGTCTGATGCTAGACAGGAACTGATTTACACCTAAAGTGACACAATTTTGAACATATAAACAGAAACTACAGCAACAGTCATGATCCTGACATGAGCCGAACACGCAACCTTCTGATCTGGAGTCAGACGTGCTACCATTGCGCCACAGGATCTCTATAGCAGACTTTTGTTTTCCGTATTTCTTCATCATGACAAATGTGTAGTAATGTGACAGAGGAACTATGACACTGGACATACGTATGCTATCTCAGGTGAAGGAGCGCTACAGTGATGTGCCTGTCTATGTGATGGCCAACGGGGTGCAGGAGGACCGGGCCCGCTTCAAAGACAGCCTGAGAGTCTACTACCTGTACAACTACATCAATGAGGCGCTGAAAGGTGGGCCTACACGCACAACACTTCAGATTAGAATTATAACTGCAACGTGGTTAATCATGAAATGTCGTCATATTCATACGCCGCTTAAGGTAAAAAGGCCTTCAAGAAGGGATGCATGTTTTTACCTCCTACTTGTCCAGAGCTTACATCATGGAGCTTAATCATTAGACAGGTATTGAGCTCGGTGACCCCTGAATACCTGGTCAGCTGACACATCTTTACAGAGACGCACGCATGCAGAAACTGTTTGAAGCTCTGAGTTTTCTGATGAGGGCTATTTACTATACACTTGCCTGCCCCTGTCAGGTAAGTTTATTAGGTTACAACCAAAGTGACCTTGGTGAGGCCATGTGTTTTGAAATCTTGCAATGCTACCACTCGTACCATGTGTGCTGTGTACAAAAACCATGTTGCTGTAGTAGACAACAGAGCAAACTAACTTCAGGCATTTTAAAATCTCCACAACAGGTGGTGAAAACTTTTTGTATAGGAAATTAATATATTCACTCTAAAAAGTCTAAACCTAGAAGTTATTAACCTTGATCATAAAATAAAATATTTCCTATAGTCTTTCTATTCTTTTGGGTATTCGCTTTTTACATTGCATAATTCAGCAGATGATTTGATTTGATCCACTATTATACTTCCACATTCAATATTTTTGCTTATTTATTAAGGCAGGAGTCTTCTTCTACTACTACTACTACTACTACTACTACTCTCGGCTGCTCCTGTTAGGGGTCGCCACAGCAGCTCATCCGTTTCCATCTCCTCCTGTCTTCTGCATCCTCCTCTGTCACACCAGCCACCTATGTCCTCCCTCACCACATCCATAAACCTCCTCTTTGGCCTTCCTCTTTCCTTCTTCCCTGGCAGCTCCATATTCAGCATCCTTCTCCCAATATACCCAGCATCTCTCCTCCACACATGTCCAAACCATCTCAATCTTGTCTCTCTTGCTGTCTCCAAACCAACCAACCTGAGCTGTCCCTCTAATATATTCATTCCTAATCCTGTCTTTCTTCATCACTCTCAGTGAAAATCTTAGCATCTTTACCTCTGCCACCTCCAGCTCCGCCTCCTGTCTTTTCATCACTGCCACCGTCTCCAAACCATACAACATAGCTGGTCTCACAAGCATCTTGTAAACCTTCCCTTTAACTCTTGCTGGTACCCTTCTGTCGCAAATCACTCCTGACACTCTTCTCCATCCACTCCATCCTGCCTGCACTCTCTTCTTCACCTCTCTTCTGCACTCCCCATTACTTTGAATAGTTGACTCCAAGTATCGAAATTCATCTACATTCATCACCTCTACTCCTTGCATCCTCACCATTCCACTGTCCTCCCGCTTGTTCACGCATATATATGTATTCCGTCTTGCTCCTTCTGACTTTCATTCCTCTTCTCTCCAGTGCATACCTCCACCTCTCCAGGCTCTCCTTAACCTGCTCCCTACTCTCACTACAGATCACAATGTCATTCACAAACATCATATCCACAGACTCCTGCCTGATCTTGTCTGTCAACCTGTCCATCACCATTGCAAACAAGAAAGGGCTCAGAGCCAATCCTTGATGTAATCCCACCTCCACCTTGAACCCATCTGTCATTCTAACCGCACACCTCACCACTGTCACACTGCCCTCATACATATCCTGCACCACTCCTACATACTTCTCTGCCACTCCCGACTTCCTCATACAATACCACACCTCCTCTCTTGGCACCCTGTCATATGCTTTCCCTAAATCCACAAAGACACAATGCAACTCTTTCTGGCCTTCTCTATACTTCTCCATCAACATTCTCAAAGCAAACATCGCATCTGTGGTGCTCTTTCGTGTCATGAAACCATACTGCTGCTCGCTGATCACGACATCTCCTCTTAACCTAGCTTCTATTACTCTTTCCCATATCATCATGCTGTGGCTGAACAACTTTATACCTCTGTAGTTACTACAGTCCTGCACATCACCCTTATTCTTGAAAATCGGTACCAGTATACTTCCTTTCTACTCCTCAGGCATCCTCTCACTTTCCACAATTGTGTTAAACAATCTAGTTGAAAACCCCACTGCCATCTCTCCTAAACATCTCCATGCTGTCACAGGTATGTTATGTGGACCAACTGCCTTTCCACTTTTCATCCTCTTCATAGATGCCCTCGCTTCCTCCTTGCTAATCAACTGCACTTCCTGATTCACTATCCCCACATCATCCAATCTTCTTTCTCTCTTATTTTCTTCATTCATCAGCCCCTCAAAGTACTCCTTCCACCTTCTCAGCACACTCTCCTCACTTGTCAGCACGTTTCCATCTCTATCCTTGATCGCCTTAACCTGCTACATATCCTTTCCAGCTCAGTTCCTCTGTCTAGCCAATCGGTACAAGTCCTTTTCTCCTTCCTTTGAATTCAACCTCCCATACAACTCACCATATGCCTTCGCCACCTCTCTTTTCGCTTGCATCTCTGCATCATTTGCACACCGCATCTCCTTGTACAACTGTTTACTCTCTTTATCTCTCTGACTATCCCACTTCTTTGCCAACCTTTCTCTGTACTTCCTATACTTCCTCATTCCACCACCAAGTCTCCTTGTCTTCCTTCCTCTGTCCAGATGACACACCAAGTACCTTCCTAGCTGTCTCCCTCACTATTTCTGCAGTAGTTGCTCAGCCATCCGGCAACTCTTCACTACCACCCAGTGCCTGTCTTAACTCCTCCCTGAACTCCACACAACAGTCTTCCTTCTTCAACTTCCACCATTTGATCCATGGCTCTGCCTTTACTCTCTTCCTTCCTACCGACCACCATCCAATGCTTCCTAGCTACGTTCTCTCATGTCACCACCTTGCAGTCTCCAAGCTCTTTCAGATCGTGCCTCTTGCATAAGATAGAGTCCACCTGTGTGCACTTTCCTCCAATCTTATACGTCACCCTGTGTTCCTCCCTCTTCTTGAAATATGTATTCACCACAGCCATTCCATCCTTTTTGCAAAATCCACCATCATCTATCCTTCCAGATTCCTCTCCTTGACACCATACCTACCCATCACCTCCTCAACGCCTCTGTTCCCTTCACCAGCATGTCCATGGAAGTCTGCTTCAATCACTGCTCTCTCCTCCTTGGGTACACGCTCCACCACTTCATCCAACTCACTCCTGAATTCTTCCTTCTCACACCCAACTTTTGAGGCATATCCTGATGAGACTCATCAACACACCTTCGATTTCCAGCTTCACACTCATCACTCTCTCCGACGCTCTTCACCTCCATCACACTCTTGACATACTCTTCCTTCAGAATTAACCCAACCCCATTTCTTCTCCCATATGCACCATGGTAGAAGAGTGTGAGCCCACCTCCGATACTCCTGGCCTTACTCCCCTTCCACCTGATCTCTTGCACACACTATATCTACCTTCCTTCTCTCCATCATATCAGCCAGCTCTCTCCCTTTACCAGTCATAGTGCCAACATTCAAAGTCCCGACTCTCACTTCCACACTCTTGCCCTTCCTTCTCTCTTGCTGCCTCTGCACATAGCTTGCCCCTCTTCTTCTCCTTCGCCCAATGGTAGTTTAGTTTCCACCGGCACACTGCTGGCAAACGGTACTGGTAGTGGTCCTTGGTAACCCAGGCGTTATTAAGGCAGGAGTATTGAATACTATTTTAACTGGACCAAGATTAAACTGGATTGAAATATTATCAGTAACAGGCTGGTAAATAAGTGTTTCAGTGTGTAGACTTTATATGTTTTTCCAACTAGATGTACCCATCAAGACACCTAACCTTGTTATGTGGACATATTAAGGTGATTCGGTGACACATCGTCATCAATGGCTTATGTTCCTTAGGGAATAAAAAGGCCTAAGCTAAAGCCAAGCATGTGATGTGTCCCATGGAGACTGCAGCTCATATGCTCTCTCTCTCTGCCGCTCCACAGCGTGTACTCTGGACGGTGTAAACTTAAAGGGCTACTTCGCTTATGCGCTGAGTGACCAGAGGGACCCGGGCTTCGGCCTGTACGGGCACATCCATGATGAAGTCATCATCAAGGCGTCCCTCTCCAACTACCGCAACATCATCCAGAAAAATGGCTTTCCCATACAGGGCGCCACACCACTGCAGTGCCCCAGCCGGCCCCGCCCCTGTCTTGGCTGCCACGTCTTGACCAAGAGGCCTGTGGTGGGCTTCCTGAGTCTGGTGGGCTCCGGCGTCCTGATCATCCTGAGCCTCATTATCTACTACGCAGCCAAGAGACATAAAGAGTGTTACTGAGGATGGTGGCTACACATCAACTTTTGTGACATTTTTGTAAATAACTCAAAAGCAAAGATATTGGGATTCTTGTGCTGCAGTCTAAAATGCAAAAAAACAACAACCGTGATGAGGTTAAGTTGATTTTTGTGAAGTCATCCGATTCATTTTAGATGCAGGTGAAGCACAAGTAGGAGCCGTTTTTACCTTTTGGCCTCTGTGTTGAATTGTTTTGGATTTAAAGACAGCAGTCATTCCCCACCTGTAAAACTGAGCAAACCTTTTGACTGAATAACAATCGCTATAAACGACAAGACCAATGTGATACACAAGCCCATTTGTACAAAGCCAGGATTAATGATTTAACTTTTGTGATGAATAAGTTAGTATAAAAAACAAAAACAAAAACGTCTTATGCAAACTTTAAATTGTTGCAGTTTAACTCATCGAAGTCTCAGCATCGCCAGTATTTTAAGTACACCTCCAAAACGTCTTGTGTGCAGCAGCTGTAGCTTCTTTTTATAGTTGTAAAAAGACGGTATTTTAGAATACTGGTTGATTAACTGAGTAAATATCTGCCCCCCAAAGTTTTTCCCCCCTAGTTTTGTTCGATTGTTCTTTGGACAAAAAATGCTCAGAGGAGGAACTAGGCTGCTAAAATAACTCTTAAATTCAAGGTGCTGTAATAGGAAGACTTGGATTTGGATTTCCATACAGGCCCTGGGTGAAGACCTGTCCATAGTAATTCCAGACAGCACCAGAGGACTGTAGGCGAGACTCCACACCACAGGGATAATCTCAGTGACGTCCAATGTAAAACCACAGTGGCATACAGGTAGCTGTATATATAGGTGAGCTGATACATACATTGTGGTTTGCTTTTGTGACTGTATATTAATCCATCCATCCATTATCCAAGCCACTTATCCTAATTCGGGTCGCGGGGATGCTGGGAGCCTATCCCAGCAGTCATTGGGTGGCAGGCGGGGAGACACTGAACAGGCCGACAGTCCATCACAGAGCTGATACACACACATTTACACCTAGGGACAATTTAGTACGGCCGATTCACCTGACCTACATGTCTTTGGACTGTGCGAGGAGACCGGAGCACCCGGAGGAAACCCACGCAGACACGGGGAGAACATGCAAACTCCACGCAGAGGACGACCTGGGGCGACCCCGAAGGTTGGACTACCCTGGGGCTTGAACCCAGGTCTGTCTTGCTGTGAGGCGACTGTGCTAACCACTGCACCACCGTGCCTAACCACTGCACCACCGTGCCACCCATATATACTGTATGTTACATATATGTATACACACACACATATATTTATTTGCTGGTATAGGCTCCAGCATCCCCGCGACCCTGAGAGCAGGATAAGCGGTTTGGATAATGGATGGGTGGATATAGTATATTTAAGTATATAACTTTGTGAAAAGAAACACTCAATGGTAGGGAAAGTGCTCAACAAATAAGGAGCAAAATAATCCAGTGAGTCAAGTAAATTCTTTGAGACAGTACAAGCCTGTTTCATGCCATAAGCAATCATTAGCTTGCTGCCATCGCAGTGGCAGCAAGCTAAGTAGGGCACTCCAGACGTCCCTCTCCCCAGCAACGCCCAGCTCCTCCTGGGAGATCCCAAGGCGTTCCCAGGCCAGATTGGACATGTAGTCCCTCCAGCGAGTTCTGGGTCTACCCTGGGGTCTCCTCCCAGTTGGACGTGCCTGGAAAACCCCCAAAGGAAGGCGCCCAGGAGGCATCCTAATCAGATGCCCGAACCACCTCAACTGGCTCCTTTCGACGCAAAGGAGCAGCGGCTCTACTCAGAATGTCCGAGCTCCTCACCCTATCTCTAAGGCTAAGCCCAGACACCCTATGGAGGCAAGTTATTTCAGCTGCTTGTATCCGTGATCTCATGCTTTCGGTCACTACCCAAAGCTCATGACCATAGGCGAGGGTTGGAATGAAGATTGACTGGTAAATTGAGCTTTGCTTTCCTGGCTCCCCTCCTTCTTCACCACAACGGTCCAGTACAACGTCCACATTACTGCTGATGCTGCACCAATCCACCTGTCAATCTCCCGCTCCATCCTAACCTCACTCGTGAATAAGACCCCAAGATACTTGAACTCCTTCACTTGAGGCAACAACTCATCCCCAATCCGGAGGGAGCACTCCACCATTTTCCGGTAGAGAACCACTGCCTCAGACTTGGAGGTGCTGACTCTCATCCCGGCCATTTCACACTCATCTATATATATATCTATATATATATAGATATATATATACTGTATATTAAATGAACACGAATTCATGCCCGTACAGTACAGCTCATCTGTAACTTAAGTGAGTGACTGCTCAACTGATATACTTAGACATGGATGAAAATTAAGGGACACAATTAAAGCGGACCTATTTTTGGATGTAAAACTGCAATTACAATCTTTTAAAGTGAAAAAGTAGATTTAGATGCACTTTCAGCAGAAATTAGTCTTGTTCTGGTGACTCACTATCAAGGTAGTCTAGTTGTGTCTGAGCTCAGTAGAAGTGACTGTTGTATCCTCACCATTAAATATTGACCCTTTCCCCTTGTGTATGAGTGATGGTGTTTTATCTCTATGGTACACCAGGTTTTGCCAACCAAACAAGTCCATCCATCCATTATCCAGACCGCTTATCCGGCTCAGGGTTGTGGGGGATGCTGGAGTCTATCCCAAGCAGTCATTGGGCAGCAGGCAGGGTGACACCCTGGACAGGTCGCCAGACCATCACAGGAGTGATTTTACACCAGTGTTTAGTTATTGTGTAAGTTGTTTAACTTGTTATATATATATAAATATATACTGACATAATATCGCTACTCATGGTGATGAAACTGGCACCTTCTATCAGTTATCCAAAAAGGCACCTATTAAATGTCATAATTGTAATTTTGTATTTTTTTGGGGACTATTTATCCATTTTGAATATATTTATGACACATATGTCCATCTGCTACTGCTAGTTGTGAATTCAGTGAGTCTTAATTGGGCATTTAAGGTTTACATCAATTTATTGTGCTTGGCTGTTAAGCAAATGACTGTTAAGCAATGAGTATTTGTTTATTTCCAAATTGAAAAACTTTTAAAAGAGCAGCTTCTACAAACATTAATTTGTATTATTGACAAAGTAGTTTACAAAGCACAAATGGCTGTTACCATGCTACAAAAACTGACAACGATGTATAACCACCACTGGTGTTGGTGGGGCAAAGCATTGGTTGGACAGCTTGTGTGCATGTTCGAGTCCCTTCAAAGTTCAGAACATCATTCCATCCAGACCGTCTTCCATGAACTTCTTGTAGATGGCCATAAACTTGGCCGTGAATGCCTCCAAGTGGTAGATAGCTTTGCTGCCAAGCTGTAGCCTGTGTTCATAGAAGGCTGCCAGGTGGGCTACCTCCGTCTTCAGCTGGCCATCACAGTTATTAAACAACTCTTTGACCAGACCCTGAGGGAGGAGAAGTTTGACAGCCATGCTCGTCAGTTAGTGATGAAATGCTACATATTTAAATGAAACATTGCTTCCAACACATTCAGGCGAAGCGGGCAGCAACTATACTATATGAAAATCTGCCTGTACACAGACCCACATCGTTTTATTGCTTTCTTTAATCTTTAATTACAAGCTGAAAGTCGATACAGGGTCTTTCCAGTCATAAATCTACTTCACTAACATCAAAGCGATTGGAACCTCATTTGTATGTTCGAGCATCATGAAAAGCAGGCAGGATAACTTTGATGAGGTGAATGTGGTAAACTGTACCTTCATAATGATCTCAGGAGGAATACAGTGGGTCAGGAGTTCATATAACCTTGCTCGTACCTCCAATAACCTGGAACAATTAGACGGAGGGAGAGAGACAGAGAGAAAATCACGCTTAGGATGAGTCCAAACTTTTGCTCAGTATTTTCTGCTCTTTCAAACTTAAACCTGGACTCCTCTCTCGATTTCCTACCTCTGAGGGGTCTGAACACTGACAATGGCGTTGGCTGTTTCTCTGAGGTACACTTCCCAGTCAGTTTCAGGAACGTTTTGGTCCGCTGAAAATGGATACCTGGAAGAAGGTTGGTATGTAGGCTGTGCGATGAGTTGCTTTTTATCAAGTAACTAGGGATTACTTTCAATAAGTAACCCAAAGATAGAGATGTCAACTAGGAATGATAATACCTAGCACACACACTTACTGCTGCACCCTGCAGGCTTCACACATAAGGAGGGCTTTGCGGAGGTTGCGACCAGATTTCTGACAGATTTGCTTGGCGAGTTCAGGTGGCAGGAGTAGACCCTCCTTCTTACACACCATTGACAAAACATGACAGACCTGGCATATTGACAGAAAAGAAGGACAAAGTGAAAAATAAGGAGATGGGTGATGCCACAAGTCATAAGTCAGTTACAAGTCATTTTAATGTGCTGCTTTGTCTGCCAACCCTTACTCATATTTACTACATTTTCAACCAGTCAATGTGAAAACAATATCATCAAAGACTCAATTATACTGTAGAAAAAGACAAAGAGGAAGAAGATATTGTACTGCTGTACATACATAGAATGAAATTCATTCTCTGCATTTAACCCATCCTCTATACATACACTAGAAACAGTGGGCAGCCACAGTGCGGCGCCCGGGGACCAACTCCAGTTCTTTGTCAACGCCCTGATCAGGAGTTCAGGCAGGAGTATTAACCTTAACATGCATGTCTTGATGGTGGGAGGAAACCCATGCAGACACGGGGAGAACATGCAAACTCCACACAGAGAGGACCTGGGACAGACGGCCCGGGGTTTAAACTCAGGACCTTCTTGCTGTGAGGCAACAGTGCTAACCTCTGGGCCACTGTGTTGCCCTCCTATTCATCTTACCTCCTCAGTGCTGGGCAGTGGAACTCTTACAGCCAGACAACGGCTCCTGATTGGACCGATAACCTTGGAGCTGGAAGTACAGCAGAGGATGAGACGGCAGGTGGACATGTACTTTTCCATTGTGCGACGCAGAGCATGCTGAGCATCCTTTGTGAGGTGGTCCACCTCTGTCAGTAGCACCACTGAGAAAAGGATGGGAAGGGCGAAACAGTGATCATTCAACCATCAGAAACCTGTTTAAAGCTGGCCCAGTTACTTCAGAATTTGAGAACGTATGTCAATGTTACTTTAATACAGGGAATGCAGAAGAGTTGATTCCCTGTACAATGTCCCTATCGTAGAGGTTTTCACTCCTATTTATGTTTACTCATTTAACAGACATTTTTCCGAATGCTAGCAAGTGTCATAGTATGCTAAATAGAAACATCACAGGCATAAATGTGTTTCATGTCTATTGTGTTTAGTGTAAGTGTACCTTAGAGCATTAAGATGAAATGAAAGGAGAATGAAAGTTATAAAATAGATGGACAAAGCCACCTGTCAGAATAACAGCCATCTCATTGCCACATGTGCATATGCACAATAGTAGATAATGATACTGGGGTCTAAGAAAGCAAGGTCACAGTAGTAATAGCAGACATAGTAGCAAGTGGTTCATATTGGGTGGAAAGCGCCACTTGCCAGTTGAGGCCATGTTCTGCTAAACATAGTTTAGGCTGGGAATGGGAGCATATTCATTTAACAACTGGATTAAAAGCCAGGTTCACTATTGATTAAAATGTTATCGGGCATAATTTAGAATAATACAAATAAAAATTTCACCGATTCAATGAGGCAGTCATTCAAGACATCAAAACCCATGATATGACTCCTTTTTGAAAACGGGATGCTTACAGTATTGTCAGAAGTATCCAAATGTTCCATAAAAGTAGTGGCAAACCATACTTTATCAATTTAAAATGACTATCTTGCACTTCTGCAGATGCATTTTCTTTACTAAATCTGTGCCAGTCCCTGGAAGTACATAGCTATACGTTAAGCTATGAAATTACAGGGCTAAAGGACTTCCTGCTTTTGCAAGTACAAAAGTTTAGTTTGCACTGGGTTTTACTGGGTCATGTGCAAAAGGTTTTTCCAAATCAGATAAACAAATCGGATTTGGTGCCTTTTCAAAACAATTCAGAAGATACTACGTCTGACTGTACTATGAGCTTCCTATGTTCAAAAGGAGATATATGATGGTTTTTGAAGGCTGAATCAACTGCCCCATTGGGTTGTTGAAGCCCAGAGCCAAGATTTAGCAAAATGGCAAGCTTCTCAATACTGAAGCCACCAGAAAAGTTTGTCCATACATTCCTAAATGATGTGTGACAATATTTTACAGAGGCATAGGTTGAAAACAATGAACCTATCTCTTAAAAGTCAACATAAGAATACTGAAAAGGATTTCAAGGTCTGGAAGGGTGTGTGTGCGTGGTTCTCACTTTTGAAATCTCTCTGCGTACTAGATTGGATCTGCTGGGACTGAGCCACAGTTTTAATCAGTTCCTGGATCACCACTCGGTCCTGGTTTCCAGCATCACTGAACCGATACAGAATAGGAAAACAGGTAAGATGCATGGTGTAGTGTATGCCATGCATACCTGAGGCAACTGCAAATTAAAAAGAGAATTCAATGAGAATGTTTATGTAGTCATCCCTATTCAACAGATTTACCTGGGGTTGATCTCCAAGTGGTAGTTACTGGCTATTGAGTTGATCTCAATTTTCTTCTTTGAGGGAGCCTGCAGACAGAGAGCATTAATTGTTAACTTTCCATACTGCATCAATAAAATCAGCAACTGCTAAGCCTTCATCAGTATAATTCAAGGGATGAAAAGTAAGGGGGAGTGACAGATGAAGGGGAAGACACGAGAGATGTGTGTCATTACCATGTCTCATTGTCGCTACGTAACGAGCCTGTTAAATTTGGTTGGTCTAATGTTTGTGCGTGACTATTCTCCTTCTCTCACCACTATGCTCTGGTGCTCTATGCGAAGTTTCTCCACCCCAGGTCCATAGAGTTCCCTCAGCAGACACATGATCCGTGTCTTCTTCCCTGCGCCAGACGGCCCATAGATCAGCAAATGTGGAAAGTCACCACATTGAACCTGAAATGAATTCACAAAGAGGTTTCTGCTTTTTATTACCAGTTTGTGAAGCACTTGCTGTCCATTCGACGTTTCAGTTGGTTGTAACAGTAATTAAATACCTGTCTAATAGCCAAAGTCATCCTAATTATAATGAAAGAACATTATTTCAGTGGTAAACTGATATTTCAACCACAAGTTATGCTGCTTACTAGCACTTACCGTATCAGAATAACCACATACAACACACCTGGAGTTTTATCAAGTGTTCTGAGGCTACTGAAGTAGAAAACCTTGGAAGGAGAACTGGCGTTAACTTGCTGCTTGTTAAAAGTAACGATACAAGACCAGTGACATTATGGACGGTATAGGCTGTAGTGTTTTGAATTCCTTGATGTAAGGATAATATCATGTGGCCTGTTTGTAATTAGTGGCCCAGAGCTGTAGGGTTCATGGTTTACTTTAAGTGGAGATATAATCTCATTTGTTACACATAAGCTATCGTTCCGTTTGTTTGAGAAAACGTTTACCAACGCCTTAGACAGGCTAACTTAGCACGGGCTAAAGTCGTGAATACATTTTTTTTTTGACTCACAAAGCCAATTTCCCAAAGAATTATCAACACAGAGGAAAAACACACTTCAACGTCGTCAGCGGTAATAGAAACATGAGTTGTCCGATCAAGCCTTTGGACATACGCTGCCATTAAAACTAACGTTAACTTAAACGTAGCTTAGCGGCTAACGTCCTGCATGAAGTAGTTCAGATAAATTGTCTCACCAGATTTTTCAGCTGAGCAGCTTGGTCTTTGTGATAGTCCAGTTTTCCGAGGGACGTTGGCCTATATTTGTCAACCCACAAACTCATTGTGATATGACTTTATCTGACGAGCTGTTTCGGCTAGTGAGCTAATCGTCGACACTGTTGACGTTTCTGCCACCAGAAACTCCCGCGAAACATTATTCAACCCGCGCCAACGACGCCATTTCCGCCTCAGCTACGGAAAGTCTGGACGGTCAAATAAACTGCAATGACCTCATCGATTGCAATTTCTCGAACGATTTAGTTCCACTCTTCGCGTGTTAACTGTGCATATACACGGATGTCACTGAGTTACGTAACGCAGCTGGAGGTTTCATGGGGACGAGAAAACGGATGAGAAGGCAAATGTAAAAACACCTGTTGTAAACGCGTGACTGGATAATGACTGGATCTGACAGGCCGGACCCCCTACGGAGTGTAATGTGAGGGTTACCATTTACTCCGATTTGCCCAGTTTTGGTATCAACCACTGCCACTACGATAAACAAGTGTAACCGGTTATTTTCTTGTCCGGTGCGGGATTCGATACGGGCTGTACTGCACCACAAGGCGACATCACTAACCGCTCGGCTAAAGGGTCAGACCCGTTAGCTAGGGACTAACATGTCTTATTAGTGGTTTACAGTCGTCACCCTCTCCCGGAAGCGCGCCCCCGCGCTTTGTTATTCCCGCGCTCCGAAGAGACTTCTGAGGATCTGCACACTTCCGGATCCCACCGCTGCCACCAATGTAACTGGTTATTTTCTTGCCCGGTGCGGGATTCGATACGGAGTGTACTGCACCACAAGGCGACATCACTAACCGCTCGGCTAAAGGTTCAGACCCGTTAGCTAGGGGCTAACGTGTCTTATTAGTAGTTTACACGTGAATACGAAGAGCACGCCTGAATTTTGTCATATACAGATGGGGTCAAACACTCGTCAGTTACGTCAGTGGTTCAGAGGAGTCCAAGTTAAGGTCAGTTCAAGTGGTTTCAGTTATCTTAGTAGTCTATATTGTAAAAACTACCCCAATGTCGTTGTTTGCTAGCAATCCTTACACTGTACAGCATGAGGTGCGTAAAATGGCGTCGTTCGACTTCCGACGTACGAGTACTTGCACAAGAACTTCCGGTCTGGTTTGTTGAGAGACGTGATGGCGTTGTTTTACACTCACTGTTTGCAGGGCCTCCCTAAAATCACGGCCAATGATGTACATCGCGTCGTGAGTGCTTCCTAAGATGAGCAAAAAAGAAATGGGGTTTAAGATCTATATTTCGAGCTACTTCGACAACTACGAGGGTGAGTAACGGCATCGTTGGAACTATGCTAGCGCTAGCTAGCTAGCTAACTGACGTTAGCTGGCTGCCTTGCAACTAATGCTGATTTGCTACTTTTTTCTATTCTAGTTCTATTCAAACTTTATTGCAGACTCAGGGTCCATAACAGACAAAGATAAACAGGTAAAAGACAAACCCCAGACAATACACAGAGTAAACACAATAAAATTACATAAATGGAACAAGTCAGTGTGTTAAAAGAAGGCAGCTATACCAGTGGTCCCACAGCCGGGGTTGGTAGCTTGTGGCACTGAAAATCTTTGATTTTATTAGTCAATTAATGTTGCTGACTTACGTCTACATTCAAAATCACAAAATCAGTAATGTTACATTCTTGACTAATGCTCATAGGTAGCAACCCTTAGGACATAAGCCATAATACATGACATGGTAGTTTCACACTGTATCGTACAGTTGTTAAAGTATAGCCCAGTACTTATTGCAATCTGCTATGTGTGGGTGGGTGTGAGAGAGGCATGGTGGGGGGGGGGGCTGAACAGGTGAGTTAATTTGGCAGGGGTGATTAAATGAAATGATACAAATCAGACATGCCTGCTGTAAAACCGAATGTCCTCATCGGAACCTGCAAATCGCCTCAGGCTGAAATTGGACTGTAGCTGGATGGTCTCTAGTTGTTTCTGAAGCACTTCTATTTGTTTCTTCATTGACTCATTTTGGGCCAGGCATCATCCAAAGCGGAAGGATTAGGAGCCACGCAATAGTCATGCTCTTGCAAGCAGCTGCTGACCTCCATCTCATTATCAGAGGAGTCCAGAGCTGGTAGAGAGGCGACAGCAGGATGCTCCCGGCGCTCCTACACACCTAGCCTGGGTGGAGTACTCATTCCACGCAAAGAGTGTGGGGACAGCTCCTTTCTTGAGCCTACTTAACACACCTGTAGCAGGCACAGTGAAATCACCCGGTTCAAAATGCAGACTACACACGTTTGTACTCTTTGTGACGATAAATGCCTCCCTCCGAATCTTCGCTAGCCACTTAGCACTTTCCTCACAGTTACTAGGGAATGAATGGAAACTTAAAAGAGAATTATAGCGAGCTGAATTCGCACACTATGGCACACAACAGTGCTCAGTGGAGCCTGATTCACGGCGTTGATACTTGAACTCCCCTTTTTGCCCTGTTTGACGGGTAAGTTAACAGCTGACTAATCATTCAGCAGGACGTATGCATCTGGTTGTACCAAAAGTTCTTATGCAGACAGACACACCCAGAAGTTCGCAGTGAGACATTGCACCAAGCCTTTTAGGATACCAAAGCTTATCTTTGGAATGGGAAGCGGCAGCTACAACACAATAAATGCAATGAACAACAGAAATTATTCTCTATGTGCAAGTCTGCTGCTTTATAATGGACCCTTGCAGCAGCAGTAGAAGTAGAATATCTGAGGCTTGACCTCTGCAAAGCTAGCTAGCTAAATAAATAAATAAATATACACTCACAGGCAGAAAAACTATAATATGAGGCAGAAAGGCCTTGTCTTTTACCTTTCTTCTTATTGTTTATTGAGGAATTCTCATCAAATGTGGCTGTGGCGCCCTGCTGACAGGAGGTGGTGGTGTCAGGGCAGCTCAGCAGTCATGCATATCCTTTATCTGATTTTCTTTATCAGGGTAGGGTCAAAAGTGGAGTGAGCATTTCACGATGAAGACAACTAGATTTTAGCTCAGTCTTTCAATGTATTAGTAACGCATTAGTATCCAGCCAGACTACTTGATTGTCAAGACAGTGGTTGCAAGGCTACAGCGTAAGGCTAATTCATTCCCCAAACTTTATAATTCAAAGGTAGGTGGCAATCACTTAGGAATCCTTTATTCCATAAACCCACATTTGAAGGGGGAGGGTGGTTGTGCAGTTTTACAGTTACAGTATGTGTAATTGTTATTGTAGGTCTACTACAACCAGAGAAATCTCGTGCAGTGGAAACGAAGCAGCCTGTATCTGAAATATGAGGCACATCATGAGTACAGCTTGAAAGGTTTATATTAACTTCCCAACATGAGTTATCTTCTATAATGTATGATGCACTGCCAGAATAAGAGGAATTCACCTTTCCATATGTAACACATATGTCATGTTCAAGAAAGGCAGATTGAAATGTCAGAGCCAGCTTGACAAAATGAGTGCAAGAGGGAATTTCAAAATGTGAGACACTCACTCCTATTACTCGCAAACTAAGAGTAACCTCAAGATTTCTCCTGACGGGTTCTTATAGTTGTTAGGTTTGGTGAAACTGCACATGACGTCTACAGCGGTTGTTTGTAATGACAACATGTACAATGTGGCTCAGTGTGATGCAGCTGAAGAATGGAAGATATAGTGTACACCTGTGCAAGAACACGAAAGGTCACAGTATCGTGAAGTTTTACAGTGATATTAGATGATGTGGCGGCACGGTGGCCCAGTGGTTAGCACTGTTGCCTCACAGCAATACGGTCCCAGGTCTTTTCTGTGTGGAGTTTACATGTTCTCCCCATGTCTGCGTGGGTTTCCTCCGGGTGCTCCGGTTTCCTCCCACCGTCAAAAAGACATGCATGTTAGGGTTAATACTCCTGCCTGTGCCCCCGAGCAAGGCAATGGAAAGAAGGACTGGAGTTGGTCCCCGGGTGCTGCAGCTGCCCACTGCTCCTATACAATAGGATGGGTTAAATGCAGAGAACACAGTTCATTGTATGTATGTAAAAGCAACAAAGTGTATTCTATTCTGTTCTATTCTAATCTATTGGCTTTATAAGGATAGCAGTATCAGAAAGTGCTTTATTTCTGCTTATAATATAAATGTATAGACTAATTTTAATGGCGTAATGAACACCTAATTAGTCACTTGTATCCCATATGAAGATGGACTATAGTAAAACTAAAAACTAATAAAGTATTTCCTTGTTAAAAAAATTTTTTTTAATACAAGCACTGTGGCTGTATACTACAGCATTTCTATTGTAATACCACAGGAGAAATACTGTAGTATTACAGGAAGTACTACTGGCTTTAGTTTTGTATAGCAATGTGGCACACACAAAAAAACCCCCACGAAAGTACTGAAGTAAATTTTTTTTCTTGTTGGCTTTACTACAGTCCATTTTCTCATGGGGAGCAGCGACACACCATATAATCTACCGAAGGGATTTGGGTTACTTCAGATATAATCTGTTTCAAACGCACAAGTGAAACTCTCAAAACGTGCAGCGTCTGGTGGTATAATTGAACAGTTCACCTCTCGCCGCTGAAGAACGAGCTAAAATTAAATTCCCTGCTGATAACTGTCATTAGTCTGCAGTCTAGTGGCCTGTCATTCACGTGGCGATAGTCTGAAAATACTAAAGACGTCTGTCTCGACCTGCTCGTGCGTTTGCTGCACAAATGATATTCTTTAGACTTATACACGTCATGCCGGCAGCAGCTGCCCAGACAGGTACGTTCACCATGCGGGGGACGAGCTGCTGAGATCGTCTGCAGCTTTTCTCTGCGACCCCTGTCGCTGATGCGCCGTCGGTGTGGGCTTCCTGGTGGTCTGAGGATGAACAGATTGAGAGAGAGAGCAAATGAAAACACCCTTCCTTCCTCCGTGTTCGCTCGCTGCAGTCCAGCGGGTGTGTCCATCTGTCCAGCGGTTTATTTCTCCTGGACTGTCTCTCTCTCTCTCCCCCTGCCCTGGCTGTCCCGGAGCCGAGCTGTTGGGAGACAGACGGCTTTGTGGGGGAGGAATGTTATACACAGGGGAGCATGTGGCAGCACGTTTCTTCAGGCCAGATCATCTGATGTGCCGTGTGAAGGAAGTAGCGCAGGACGTGTGCGTGCGTCAGCGCTTTCACCAACACACAAACCCCGCTGCTCCTACGTATATGGTGTCCATTGCAGTGTCCATCGTGTGTGTGTTTGTTGTTTGTGTTGTGTGTGTGTGTGTGTGTGTTTATGTATGTGTGTGTGTGTGTGTTTTTGTGTTTGTAGGGGGTATGTGTGTGTGTGTGTGTGTGTGTGTGTGTTTTGTGTATGTGTGTGTGTGTATGTGTATGTGTGTACACGTGTGTGCATATGCATGTGCATGTGTGTGCATGTATGTGTGTGAGGGGGGTATTTTATGTGTTTGTTGTTTGTGTGTTGTGTGTAAGTGTGTTTCTTGTGTGTGCGTGCGTGTGTTGTGTGTGTGCATGTGTGTGTATATGTGTGTGCATCTACGTGTGTGTGTATGTGTGCGTGTGTTGTGTTTTTGTGTGTGTGTGTGCCTGTATATGTGTGCGCGCGTGCGTGTATTGTGTTGTGTGTGTATATGTGTGTGTGCATGTGTGTGCTTGTGTGTATGTGTGTGTGCTTGTGTGTGTATGTGTGTGCATATGTGTGTGTGTTGTGTTGTGTGTGTGTGTATGTGTGTGTATACGTGTGAGTGTGTGCATGTGTGTGCATCTGTGTGTGTTGTGTTGTGTGTGTGTGTGTGTGCATGTGTGTGCGTGTATGTGTGTGTATGTGTGTGTGTGTGTGGGGGGGGGGTATTCTACGACAGCGTGAGCAGGTAGAGGCAGCAGATGTGGTACAGGTCTCCTCCCGGGGCTCAGGGTGGGTAACCCTTTCTCTCCCTCCACTCGGTCCCCTTCTGTCTGAGGTCCTGCAGGAGGAGCAGGTCTCAGCAAGGCGCCGACTTGAGTTATGCTGGAGGTTAATGGCAGCGCCAGCAGCGGGTCTTTACTCTTGACCCCCAGAGACATTCCATACACCACATCAGATGCCCCGTTTGCTCGCAAACGTGCCGTTTGCACCGTCAGTAAACCGTGTGTGTGTGTTTGTGTGTGTGTGTGTTTGTGTGTGTGTGTGGCTCAGAAGGGCTCGGCGGTTCAGCAGAAGCTCGGAGACCGAGTCGCTGCTGCTACAGAAACGACGGCTTGGGGAGAGATTTGGAGGCGATAAGGAGACGTTTCAGGCATTACCTCATGCACTACTGGGGAATGTGCATGTCGGGTGAAAAAAATCTGTTGCCCCGAGCTACATTATATAGCTCTGAGGGGGCAGGAAAAAAAAAAAAGGGTGGTAGGCGGGATGCCTTGAGGAACCCCTGGCCTTTTAATCACTGTCAAGTCATACCTTCTGCGTGCACGTCCAACCATTCGGCAGATGTTAGTGTCTTGAGATGTGCACCAGCTTTTCCCCCTCTTTCACTTCTTATCTTTCTGTTTCATGTGCACACACACACACACACACACACACACACACACACACACACACACACACACACACCTGTCTTGCTTCTCCTGTGTTGAGGTAATGGAGGAGGGAGACGCATTCCTATGACCCTCTCGTCTTCACTCCTCCCCTTTCCAGCGTTGTGTATCTCTGCTGAGGTAGATTCTCCCGTTTCTCTCATGTCTGTGTCATCTAGCTTCACACTGGGCCTGCCGGGGTGGATCCTCGTCCTGTCCGTGCCGTGGGGCCGAGCGGGCCTCTGCTGCTGCTGCTGCACGTAGGTCTTCATGTGGGGATGACGCGGCCTCTGCATCAGGACTCCTGGTATGTCTGCTGTTAGAACCGATCTGGCACCTCTTACAGAATAATTTAAAACGCTTTAGTCAGTTTGTAGGTAAGGTGATCAGGCAAGTTCACGTTGCTTCTGCAGATTTAAGTTTTTATTTATTGCCGTTGATGTGCTGTCAACATTTTTAACAGTGGTTTTTAAAAAATATGTTTATGCCTGATTGCAAATCCAGAGATTTGGACCAATTTGGACAACGCATTTGTCAAGCAAACCGAGAGCCCCTTGTTGAACTGTGGGCTTCATGCCCGACACCAACTCAGTTGTTCGTGGACACGGGCGTATTTTCAAGGCACAATGATGATTTCCAATAATTTGCCAGTATATTCTACCTCAATATTCATGGCAGCTAGTTGGAACACGGTTATTGGTTCTTGAAATGCCTTTGCCTTGTGATTTGCATCCCAAATACACATGTTCATTTTAAAGCAAGAGTTTTATTTATTTATTTATAATCAATACCTTGGTACAGTGAACAACACGTAGTGACCAGATGTTGGTCCAAGACATTTTTTCTGGTCCTGCTGAAAAGCAGCACTTCACTTAATGGGCCCCATTGTGACACGTTGTTAAATGAGTGCATGGGCAGAGCCCTTGTTGTCTGTGGGCTCAGAGATGGAAATGTTTGACTCGATGCTGTATCTAGATAAGCCACTCAAAGCGCTAGTGTCATTTCTCCTGATAATGCGTCCAAGTCTGCAGACAGATCCAGACTTGAATACCGCGGAGACAGATGACAAATTATGGAGGCGTATTTTCTTTACAATGTACACGTGTGTGGACAAGAATGATTCTGCCAAAATGTATATTCCTTCTCATCCCTTTCTACTCCTCTTACCCCCCCCCCCGTTTCACACGTTCTCTCATTTCCCTCTTCCTTCTTTTCAGAAAAGTAAAAATCTTCCCAAGTGGACTCGAGCTGTTCACATCAAACACCCAGTAACTCCATTCTGGGCCTGAACTATCAGCTCAGTAAATGCTTGAACTTACGGATCATAAGGATCGGTTTAGTTGAGCCCACATTTCTTCAAAGGAGCTGACAGATGAAGAGCAGACCTGAAGTGATGCACAAAGGTCCAGTAGCTGTCCGGCAGCACCTCCACAAGCACGTTGGCCCTCAGTCCACGGCTGTCACCGTGGCTGACCGGCAGTGTCAAGTCAGACCCATGAATCAACGCTCCGTTACACCACCCAAGACTATGTCTGAGCATGTCCCACTGCTCCACCGCTTCCCACAACCTGCTCAGAGGTGGACAGAAGACGATCCAAATGAGCTGAAAGTAGACAACAACTCCCCCTACATCCATCCCGAGATGAACGCAAAGGAGAATGGACACTGTGAATTCACCCTGGCAACAGGCGGGGACATGAAAGGGTCAGATCGGCGTCATACTTCAGCTGTCTGTTGTGATTTACAGAGGGAACCGGGGAATGGGAATCATTACGGGGCCACGTTACCTCGGGGGCATGAGGACAGCTGTGCAGAGACCCCCTGTCCAAGCGCCCTTCTGGTCCCTTCATCCCTACTCGGTCTAGGCCAGGCTAAGGACTGTGATACCCAGCAACCCATATCCATGGACACATCAGAAGATCTGCTGAGGGTAGTAAAGCACAAACCAAGTGCCATCGTATTCTGCAATTATGATCGTGGCAACACCGATAACCAGACAACCTTCTTCCATGAGAGCTCAGATGGTGAGGAGTCCTCATCATCCGCCGCCGAAGAGGGAGATGGTGACAATGATGAAGAAGATGAGGACATTTTTCCTGAAATGCTACAATATAAAGAGTTCCAGGTCAGTCGTCAGCGTCGAAACTTGAGCCGGAACAGGAAGTGGTTGAGGAAGAGAGCTAATGTCCTGCCCGGTAGCAGTTCAGGCTCGCTTGATCCGGGTCATAAGCTCAAACCTGAGTTCACAGGTAGCGAGGGAGTGGAAGAGGATACCATGAAGAGAGACGGCAAACAGGTAAGTGGAAACAAGAGAAGGGTGGAATGACGGCTATGTCACAGGCGAACAGTCTCCCTCTAGACTTGTCACAATTAACAATTTATCCAATTTGCTGAACTGCCAAAGGGGTCAATTACCAGATGTACGCCATATTGTTACATTACACTGTCAGACATTTGGTACAGTGTGCTTTCGCTGTACCACTAGAGAGCAGTATTGTCAAATATTTGTTAGTGACAGCATGAATGACTTCATTCCGCCTTCATTACTCCTGTTGATTTGGTTTAAAATGAGTAATGATAGTTCATTTTTAGTTTGAGTGTTTGGAGAATTCTTCAAGATGCTATGTTAATTGGCTTTAAAACATATGTATGACCCACCTCAGTACCAGGTTAGAGACAACATCACGGATTGTATCTGTATTTTTATCATACGGGGTAGCACATCTAGTAGTTCTGTTTACAACTTACACATTGTTGTAAGTTGGACGAGTGAGGGTTCAGAAAAATTCATATTGCACAAGTGTGTTCGTGTGAATGTGTACGTGGGGCTGGGCTGGGCTGGGCTGGGCTGGGCTGGGCTGGGGGTTTACACTGGAATGGAAAGGGATCGCACACATCCAGTTTTGGCGGTCATGCCTTGAACATAAATTCCTCCCACCCCCCGCCCAGCCCAGCTGGCTTTGCCCAGCTCCCAGCATGCATCGTGTCAGCGGGTGGCCGGGGTTGGGAGCATGCTCCTGACCACGTTCTCACACCTGTCAGTGAGGCCCAACAGTTCCTGGCACACGTTCTCAAAACGATTCCCCAGCATTCTTCACACTGGTCTCCACTCCTGGCCTCAAATGAAAGGGTTTGTTCTCCCTTCTCCTTCCCTTTGTAATGTGGCTCTAAGTGAAACGAGCAGCTTTTAAAGTCACTTATTGACGAGTGCTCATTTGAATACCTGTTCTCTTAAAGAGGCCCTTCTGCCGTTCCACATTCCTGCAATGTGCATGGCTTTCTGTGTGTTCATGCTGCACCATGTTAAATGAGAGGAACAAGTTGGAGCAAAATTAGCATAATTTGCATTCTTTAAAGCTGCATAATGTTCACCAGAGACACAGTGAGTGACTTTTGAAAAGGGACGGTTGTTGTAAAAGCAGTGCAGAGTATTGCTGCCAACTCATATTTGAGGGATTAATGTCAGTTTTACAAATGGGATGGTGATACATTGATTTAAGAGGAAGACGGGTTTGTTGCTGTGGTATTCTTCTCTGCTCTTTTCTTCTCTTTTCTTCTCGTCTCGTCTCTTTTCTTCTCTTCTCTACTGTTCTCTTTTCTCTTCTCTTCTCTTCTCGTCTCTTCTTTTTTCTTTTCTTCTGTTTTCTCCTTTTTCTAATCTTCTTTTCTCTTTTCTTCTCTGCGTTTTTCTTTTCTTCCCCCCTCTCTTCTTTTCTTTTCTTCTCTTCTCTACTCCTCTCTTTTATTCCCTTATTCTCTACTGGTCTGTTTTCTTCTTTTCTCTAATCTTCTCTTCTCTTTTCTTCTCTGCATTTTTATTTTCTTCTCTTCTCTTCTCTTTTCTTCTTTTCTCTAATCATCTCTTCTCTTTTCTTTTCTTCTCTACTCTTCTGTTTTCTTCGTCTTTTCTTCTCTTTTTCTTTCTTCTCTTCTCTTCTCTTCTCTTCTCTTCTCTTCTCTACTCCTCTCTTTTATTCCCTTATTCTCTACTGGTCTGTTTTCTTCTTTTCTCTAATCTTCTCTTCTCTTTTCTTCTCTGCATTTTTATTTTCTTCTCTTCTCTTCTTTCCCTCTCTTCTCTTCTCTTTTCTTCTTTTCTCTAATCATCTCTTCTCTTTTCTTTTCTGCTCTACTCTTGTTTTCTTTTCTTCTCTACTCTTGTTTTCTTCGTCTTTTCTTCTCTTTTTTCTTTCTTTTCTTCTCTTTTCTCTTCTCTTCTCTTCTCTTCTCTTCTCTTCTCTTCTCTTCTCTTCTCTCCTCTGTGGCCAACAGATGTGTCATATCATCTCAGTGCTTTCTCAAGCTGTGTCTCAAGCCAGTGTAAGGCCAGGGACCAGGATGGATCCTCAGGTATGGGGCCGACCAGTTTATTTCGCTGGCCTGTCATGATGTAATGACGCTGGTGTTTCCTGCTTCACAACTCATTTCGCTGTACAGCAACAACAAGGCCCAGTTGCAGGCCGTGGCGGTATCGCTTCGGTCTGTTCACGTTGAGACGTACGCATCACGGCTGGCATGTGCAGTATCTCAGCCGCTCTGCAGGACGGGCGGACAGGCGAGGCAGAGATGTTCAAGCTGAGACTCGGTGATGCGTTAAGAGCACTCTCTCCTCGGTGAATGCTCGGTGAATACTGTGGGTGTGGGGAGAGAAACGCATTAACATTTCATAAACCGTGAGAGCGCTCCAATATGCAGAAGCGTGTGCCATCGTCGCAGACAGTGTATGTGTGTGTGTTGTATGCACGTTTGTACATGTGTAGTGTGTCCTATTTGCACACTTGTGTATATGAATTGTGTGTCTATGGGTTCTCACATGAGCGCATTTGTTTGTGCCAGTGTGTGTGTCCACGTTCACGGTCACCCAGGCCGCTGAAAAGTTCTGACCGCTTGCGTTCTACCTCCTCCCTGACTCTGTCCCCCTTACCATGAGTAAAAATAGCACCAAGTGCACATAGTCAGCCTTCTGTTTTCCTGTGTGTAGGAATCTGGCAAAGTGGGGGCTGCAACACACAGGAAATGACTTTACCACCAAGCTGTTAATGCAGATATTTTTTTTAAAATGGTCAACATGATGGGAGTGGAATGGGGGTGGACACAAGGGTGTGTGTGTGTGTGTGTGTGTGTGTGTATGTGTATGTGTGTGTGTGTACATGTTTGTGTTTGTGTGTGTATGCATGTATGTGTGTGTGTGAGTGAGGGGGCTGTTTTTGGACTTCCAGCTCCTCAAAGGGGCCCTATGTTCTGCTATCAGCCTCTGGGACTCTGGGATTGGCAGGAGAGCTCAGAAACAAAGCAGTTAGTTCATTTCCTGGAAGGCCAATGAACAAGTGTCTCACTCAGAGTCCATGACCAATGGGTGAAGGGGGGGGGGGAGCGTGGATGTACAGAATTGGGTTTTATAGAACAGACAAACAGCAAGACATCTGTAGTGGCTACAGTTTCATTTTAGTATTTCTCAATGCCTTACAAGCACTAGTTTACCCTTGTTGGTCAGTATTGTCTTTACTTATAGTAGCTTTGGAATGCTACTACTACTACCTCCACTACTACTACTACTACTACCACTACTAGCATGTCTACTACTACTACTACTATTACTACCATGTATACTACTACTACTACCATGTCTACTACTACTACTATTACTACTACCATGTCTACTGCTCCAACTAGTTACTACCACCATGTCTACCATTATAACAACAACAACAACTACTACTACTACCATGTCTATTGCTACAACAACAACTACTACTATGACTACCATGTCTACTGCTACTACTACTATGGCTATAGAGTATAGCTTTGGAATGCTACTACTATTACCATGTCTACCACTACTACTACTACTACTACTACTACTATGTCTACTACTACTACTACTACCATGTCTACTACTACTACTATTACTACTACCACGTCTACTGCTCCAACTAGTTACTACCACCATGTCTACCATTATAACAACAACGACAACTATTACTACTACTACTACCATGTCTACTACTACTACTACTACTACTACTACCACCATGTCTACTGGTACAACTACTACTACTACCATGTGTACTACTACTACTACTACTACCATGCGTACTGCTACAACTACTGCTACGACTACAATGTATACTGCTACAACCACTACTACTACTACTACCATGTCTACTACTACAACTACTGCTACTACTACTACCACCATGTTTACTGCTTTAGCTACAGTTACTATTACTTTTACAAATACAACTACTACTACTACTCACAACAACAACAACACTGTTTATGTACCAAAACAGAGAATCAACCTTGCAAGATGAATTGAAGGTTTGCCAGTAGAGGATAAAAAAATGCCCTCCTTCGCTTCTGCTAAATCATGGCATTTATTTCTCTCTCTCCATTTCTCTCATTTTCTCTCTTCCCTGCCATCAAAGGCCCTTCTCTTCCCCTCTCTACAATAATCCCATTGAGAAGGTGTCACCTCCTTCCAAGAGTGGGGTACACTGTGTACCCCTGGCTGGGCTACGGAGACACAATGGTCATCTGCAAGGGGCCTGGGGGCAACGTGGAGGGAGCAGGGTGGGGCGGGTGGATGAGGGCGAAGGGACTGGGGGTCGCAGGTGGGGGATTCCAAAAATATCTGGAGAGTGGAATTTTGTAGTCAAGTCTGAATGAAGTCCAAGTGGCTTCTGCAGACTTCTGTATGTCCAGCAGGACCATCAGGAGGAGGTGGCATGTGTGATGTAGGTTTACAGCCTCAGTGTTGTTGTAGCTTAAGTATTTACTCAAACTAACACCCGTGTATGTGTGTGTGTGTGTGTGTGTGTGTGTGTGTGTGTGTGTTTTACTCGTCCCTAGGCTCCGCTCCCCGGATGTGACTCCATGACTCAGCTGATGAGGAAGTTGGAAGAGCTGAACCAGGGCATCGAGGAAGTCCTCAGTGCGAGCTCTTCCCACTCAGACACGGCTGACGCTGAGCCGGAGCAACACACCACACCGGTATGTGACGGGACATCGAACCAAGCCGAGCTGAGTGAAATTCAGTCAAATTTATAATGCGTAGGGCGTCCGGGTGGCGTAGCGGTCTATTCCGTTGCCTACGAACATGGAGATCGTCAGTTCGAATCCCCGTGTTACCCTCCGGCTTGGTCGGGCGTCCCTACAGACACAATTGGCCGTGTCTGCGGGTGGGAAGCCGGACGTAGGTATGTGTCATAGTCACTGGGGGGGGGGGAGGGGGAACTGGGGGGGAATAGCGTGATCCTCCCACACCTCCCCTGGGGAAACTCCTCACTGTCAGGGGAAAAGAAGCGGCTGGTGACTCCACATGTATCGGAGGAGGTATGTGGTGGTCTGCAGCCCTCCCCGGATCGGCAGAGGGGGTGGAGCAGCGACCAGGGTGGCTCGGACGAGTGGGGTAATTAATTGGCTGGATACAATTGGGGGGGAGGGGATCCTTCCCCCCAAATAAAAGAGGGAAAAAGGAAAAACGGAGAGAATCAATGGGGTTGGATTAGAATCCTTTATCAACCACACACAAAGAAAGATAAGATTAGAAATTAGGGCATTTGAAAATGGTCCAGGGTAGGGGTATGGATACTATTCATATCCTATTGCAGACTCAAAGGACTGCAAATTAAATTATTTTAAAAAAAAATCATGACAAGAAAAGAGAAGTCGCTAACAGCTCTGTTGTGTCATGCCAAAGTTTTAAATGGCTTTAAATTATGTTTTATTTATTAATTGAAAATGCTTATGAACTTATGAAAGCAGTAAATTGCATCCTAAATAACACACACACAAGTACAATTTACCATTTACCCATCATGCACCATACCCCCCCCCCACTCACACACACACACACGTCTTAGCGAGACAGCCTAGTCAGGGGAATGTGTTGCCATGCTTGCAGTCTCTCTGCTATTTAATATGGGCTAGATAATAGTTTGGATGCGCTCCAGACCTGTTTTTTTTTCCATCGTTAAAGCTTTTTATAAATTGGGTTGTTTTGTGCCTCGTCTGGCATCCAGCTGGAGAGCAGCATTAATCCCTTCAGAAACCGCAGAGTCCAAGTGCCAAACTCGTACCGGCTTGCTGTTATTTTATCATTGCTGGTTTATTCGGCATGATGTTTGGAGACGTAACACAGTCGACAGACGGCTCCTGTGTTCTCCTCTCATATGACATTCCTCTCGCCTCATTACCTCACCGAGGGCAAATCTGGGAACCTCAAATGCCTCTCAGGCCAGCAACCCTCGGCTGTAGGAATTCTTATAAAAAGACATTTTTTTTAATTGAGCTAATCTTGATCAAATGCCTGTCTGGCAAGCCGGCAAACACTGGAAGCTGAATGGGAATTCTGAGCAGGGTATTTTAAGCTCTTTAATAATGTTTATATGCAGGCCTGGATATTTTACATGTAAACAAAAGTCATTTGAAATGCTTTCTATTTCTGATTGCAGACACTAGTTAATCTACAGACATCCAAATCATAAATAAATAAATGGGGCGGCGCAGTGGTTAGCGCGGTCGCCTCACAGCAAGAAGGTCCCGGGTTCGAGCCCCGGGGTAGTCCAACCTTGGTGGGTCGTCCCGGGTCGTCCTCTGTGTGGAGTTTGCATGTTCTCCCCGTGTCTGCGTGGGTTTCTTCTGGGGGCTCCGGTTTCCTCCCACAGTCCAAAGACATGTAGGTCAGGTGAATCGGCTGTACTAAATTGTCCCTAGGTGTGAATGTGTGTGTGTTGGTCCTGTGATGGCCTGGCAGCCTGTCCAGGGTGTCTCTCCGCCTGCCTCCCAATGACTGCTGGGATAGGCTCCAGCATCCCCCGTGACTCTGAGAGCAGGATAAGCGGTTTGGATAATGGATGGATGGATGAATGTAGAGGAATAAAGGGAGTGTGAAGAAGTAGCAATGTGGCTAACAAGCAAACAGCAGAGCTGTACCAACACCTAGCACATCACGGATATGGACTGCTATAACACCAGGGCTATGATCAGTGTCTGTCATCACAGGTGTCCGTAAGTTAAACCAGAACAGTGATTTGCAAGACTGCATCTTTAAGTGAAGAATTAATTTTTATCTGCTTTAAGAGTATCTTTTTTCATCCACTCGGTATGGCGAAAAAAAAATCAATGCAATGTGATGGATAAGCGACAGCTAGTTTCAGTTCATCACCGTGCCATCCAGTTAGTCCAAAGAAGTATCGACAGTCACAAACTGGCCTCAGCCCATCTACTCTGTACATATAGCGCCTCATCAACCCGCTGAGATGCCCCAGGATTTTGGCCGATGACCAAAAAGGGTTTAACAACGCTGAAATGGCTGTAGCCCTTGAACACTTGTGGATATACACTCACCGGCTACTTTATTAGGCAGACCTGTCCAACTGCTCGTTAACACAAATTTCTAATCAGCCAATCACATGGCAGCAACTCAATGCATTTAAACATGTAGACATGGTCAAGACGATCTGCTGCAGTTCAAACCGAGCATCAGAATGGGGAAGAAAGGTGATTTAAGTGACTTTGAACGTGGCATGGTTGTTGGTGCCAGACGGGCTGGTCTGAGTATTTCAGAAACTGCTGATCTACTCGAATTTTCACGCACAACCATCTCTAGGGTTTACAGAGAATGGTCCGAAAAAGATAAAATATCCAGTGAGCGGCAGTTCTGTGGGCGAAAATGCCTTGTTGATGCCAGAGGTCAGAGGAGAATGGCCAGACTGGTTCGAGCTGACAGAAAGGCAACAGTAACTCAAATAACCACTCATTACAACCGAGGTATGCAGAAGAGCATCTCTGAACACACAACACGTCGAACCTTGAGGCAGATGGGCTACAGCAGCAGAAGACCACACCGGGTGCCACTCCTGTCAGCTAAGAACAGGAAACTGAGGCTACAATTCGCACAGGCTCACCAAAATTGGACAATAGAAGATTGGAAAAACGTTGCCTGGTCTGATGAGTCTCGATTTCTGCTGCGACATTCGGATGGTAGGGTCAGAATTTGGCGTCAACAACATGAAAGCATGGATCCATCCTGCCTTGTATCAACGGTTCAGGCAGCTGGTGGTGGTGTAATAGTGTGGGGGATATTTTCTTGGCACACTTTGGGCCCCTTAGTACCAATTGAGCATCGTGTCAACGCCACAGCCTACCAGAGTATTGTTGCTGACCATGTCCATCCCTTTATGACCACAGTGTTCCCATCTTCTGATGGCTACTTCCAGCAGGATAACACGCCATGTCATAAAGCTCGAATCATCTCAGACTGGTTTCTTGAACATGACAATGAGTTCACTGTACTCAAATGGCCTCCACAGTCACCAGATCTCAATCCAATAGAGCACCTTTGGGATGTGGTGGACCGGGAGATTCGCATCATGGATGTGCAGCCGACAAATCTGCAGCAACTGCGTGACGCTATCATGTCAATATGGACCAAACTCTCTGAAGATAGTTTCCAGTACCTTGTTGAATCTATGCCATGAAGGATTAAGGCAGTTCTGAAGGCAAAAGGGGGTCCAACCCGGTACTAGCAAGCTGTACCTAATAAAGTGGCCAGTGAGTGTATGTACGGTGACCTCACAGCAAGAAGGTCCCGGGTTCGAACCCCAGGCCGTCCCGGGTCCCTTCTGTGTGTTTGCATGTTCTCCCTGTGTCTGTGTGGGTTTTCTCCGGGTGCTCCGGTTTCCTCCCACCATCAAAAAGACATGCATGTTAGGGTTAATACTCCTGCCTGTGTCCCTGAGCAAGGCAATGGAAAGAAGAACTGGAGTTGGTCCCCGGGTGCTGCAGCCGCCCACTGCTCCTATACAATAGGATGGGTTAAATGCAGAACACACGTTTCACTGTAATCTGTACAATGACAAAATACAGTGCCTTTCTTCTTCTTCTCTTTCCTCTTCTACTATATGCACACTTTTAATTATATATCTGGCTTCTCCGGAAAGGAAAGCTTTTGTAATTTGTCCATGAAGTGTCAGATCCCCCCCCCCCCAATTGTATCCACCCAATCACCCCACTCTACTCAGCCGTCCCGATCGCTGCTCCACCCCCTCTGCTGATCCGGGGAGGGCTGCAGACTCCCACATGCCTCCTCCCACACATGTGGAGTCACCAGCCCCTTCTTTTCACCTGACAGCGAGGAGTTTCACCAGGGGGGACGTAGCGTGTGGGAGGCTCACGCTGTTCCCCCCAGTTCCACCTCCCCTCTGAACAGGCGCCCCCAACCGACCAGAGGAGGCGCTAGTGCAGTGACCAGGACACATACCCACATCCGGCTTCCCGCCCGCAGACATGGCCAATTGTGTCTGTAGGGACGCCCGACCAAGCCGGAGGTAACACGGGGATTCGAACCGGCGAACCCCGTGTTGGTGGGCAAGAGAATAGACCGCTATGCTACCCGGACGACCCCCGAAGTGTCAGACTGAAACCAAGTTCCACTGAAATGGAGTTGCCGAGGCTCAAACACAGAGGCCAAAACACGGTTTTTCCCGGCAGACATCTACCAGACAGTAGCCGTTACCGTAGCAACTACATACATGTTCGTGATGTGGATAGTCCTACATTAGTCATTGCCTTACATATGCCAGTAATAGAAAGTATGAAAAAGGTCATTTTTTGGGATGTATATAGCTTTGATATGGAAGGGCTTAAAATATGAAGAATCTCTTCCTCCTCCTCCTCCTTTTCCTTCTCCTCCTCCTCCCCCTCCTCCTCCTCCTCCTCCTCCCAGTCATTGTGAAGATGGGAAACATCCTCTGCTTAAAGGGATATAAGTGGCCACACCATGTTCCCTCATCCGTCAACTCGCCCTCCCTCCTTTTATCAGTGACATTAACGGAAGCTGAGGCACTTAATTCTCTCATTTAGATCATTCCGGGATTTTTCTTTTCGGAGTGCCAAGGGTTTTTCCGACGGTAGGACTTTCCACCCTGGGAATTCATTACGGCAGAAACTCATGAGATTAGTCGTCATGAGTCCATAGTGCGTTTGTCCAATTCATCATCTCAATAAAAACAGTCAACGCGATTAAATATATAAATATATTAATTAATAATTGAATATATAAACACATTATCCCAAAACTGGCTAACTCAATTCCTGTAATTCATCACACATCAACACATCGGCACGTTAGTGAAAAACAACACACCCGAACGGTGATTAAAACAAAATAAAAGACATGTGTAGAGGGACAGTAGGTTGTGACCCTGATGAGTCTTGAGTACGAGCACACAACTCTGACGAGCCTCACACACACACCAGCGTTGTGTGTAGCAAAGGAGGGGAATTGTGTGTGTGTGTGTGTGTGAGAGTATATTTATGCACTCATTTGGGGACTGGATTGGGGACAGAAAAGAAAAACAGAAGCATGTTGTTTACTGAAATTAATACCATTCCTCCCCCACAGACACACACACACACAAGCTTGTGAAATCATAAGCCGTGCATCAGCGTAGACTGGGGAGGCAGGGAGGGAGGGAGGGAGGGAGGAGGGGGGGGGCAGCACAGCAGAGGTCTTCCCAGTGTTGCAGATGAGCGGGCTGAGTCACAGTGTCCAGCGGACATGGACTTTCCATTACTGTTTGACTTTTTAGAAACACAACTTTCACACAATATCGTTTGTAATGACTGCTGTGGCAACACAAGTGTCCGTTTGTCTTGCCAATAAAGCACTTCTGAGTTTGAATTTGAGAGAGAAGAGACACAGAGAGACAGAGGGGGAGAGAGAGACACACACACACAGACAGACAGACAGAGATGGGAGATTTTCAATGTTTCAAAATGTCAAACATTTTCAAATTTTAAACCTTTTCAATGTTTAAACTCTTGCTTTGGCAATATGTCCAGAGTTACATCATGCCAATAAAGCCTACTGAATTTGAATTAGAGAGAGGAGAGACAGAGACAGAGACAGACAGAGGAGCGAGCAAGTGAGAGAGATACAGAGGAGAGAGAGACAGGAGAGACAGAGGAGAGACAGACAGACAGAAGAGAGAGAGACAGAGGAGAGAGCGAGACAGGAGAGAGGAGAGACAGAGACAGACAGACAGAAGAGAGAGACAGACAGATAGAGAGAGAGACAGAGAATAGAGAGACAGAGAGAGAGAGAGAGACAGAGGAGAGAGCGAGACAGGAGAGAGAGAGAGAGAGAGACAGAGGAGAGAGCAAGTGAAAGAGATACAGAGGAGCGAGAGACAGAGGGGAGAGACAGAGGAGATACAGACAGACAGAAGAGAGAGACAGAGGAGAGAGAGAGACGGACAGATAGAGAGAGAGAGACGGAGAATAGAGAGACAGAGAGAGAGAGACAGACAGAGGAGAGAGCGAGGCAGGAGAGAGAGAGAGACAGAGGAGAGAGCAAGCGAAAGAGATACAGAGGAGAGAGAGAGACAGACAGACAGAGAGACACAGAGGAGAGAGACAGACAGATAGACTGGAGAGAGAGACAGAGGGGAGAGCAAGTGAAAGAGATACAAAGGAGAGAGAGAGAGCGACAGAGACAGAGGAGCAAGACAGACAGACAGACAGGAGAGAGAGTCAGAGAGAGAGATACAGAGGAGAGAGAGACAGAGACAGACAGATGGACAGACAGAGGAGAGAGAGAGAGAGAGAGAGAGAGAGAGGAGGAGGAGGAGGAGGAGGAGGAGGAGACAGGGGTTGACTTGACAGAGATAGTTTTAAAACAGGGGAGGAGGTGAAGTGGTGAAGTCTTGCTCATTAACCAGCAGTGTGTGTGTGATCTGGAGAGACGGTGTGAGCAGTGTGTGTGTGTGTGTGTGTGTGTGTGTGTGTGTGTGTGTGTGTGTGTGTGTGTGTGTGTGTGTGTGTGTGTGTGTGTGTGTGTGTGTGTGAGCAGAGCTGCTGCAGGAGAGGAGGGCAGTGAAGAGAGGGACCGGGTAACATCACAGAGGAGGAGAGGAGGAGAGGCTTGTCACGAGCTGATATCATGAGCAGCGTTAGAGGAGGAGAGAGATGTTTGGGGGGTGGACCTTAAGGCGGGCCGGCCTCTTCCCTGTGTCGTGTGGACTTTCTAACCCACCTGTCCAGAGTCCCACGGTTAGACCGCCAGCCCTGCCACCAGCCCATGTGTTTCCTGTGTGCTTGTGTTCCCTCAGAGTGCCTTCGTGGTGGAGCGGCGTGCGGGTCGGTCTCCGTGTCAGAATCAGGACCCCTCCAGAGCTTCGGACCGGGGAGAGACGGCCAACAGACGACGCTCGCGACCTTTGACCCGCAGCAGACCCCTGACCCGCTCCTCCCTCTACTCCCCAGCACTCCTACATGCTCGACGGGCCAGGGTGAGACACACGCCGTGTGTGTGTGTGTGTGTATCTGTATGTGTGTGTGTTTGTGTATGTCTGTGGGTGTGTGTGTGTGTGTGTGTGTGGGTCGCTGGAGAGAAACAGGACAACAGTATGTTCTGGGGGTGTGGGTGTAGAGTGGGCTTCTCCGTCAGCACCAACAGCTCTGGTTGTGTGAAACAACTTGTTTAATTGTGTGTTTGAGGTGTTTGGTTTCTTTTATTTGCTGTGGATGCCACAACCACATGAGTAAGTGTGTGCGTGTGTGTGCGTGGGTCTGTGTGTGTATATTTGTGTGTGTCTGTGTATGTATATGTGTGTGTCTGTGTATGTGTGTGTGTGGGTCTGTCTGTGTATGTGTGTGTCTGTGTGTGTGCACATGTGTTTGTCTATGTGTGTGTGTGCATGTGTGTATGTGTATTACGTGAGTCCGTGTTTGTATGTGTCTGTTTGTGCGTTTGTGTGTGTGTGTGTGTTCATGTGTGTGCTTGTCTCTGTGTGTGTCTGTGTCTAAGTGTGTGTGTCTGTGTGTGTGTGTTCATGTGTGTGCTTGTCTCTCTGTGTGTCTGTGTCTGCGTGTGTGTGTCTGTGTGTATGTGTGTGTGTGTGTGAATAATGTGTGTGCGCGTGTGTTTGTGTGTGTGTCTGTATGTGTATGTATGTGTGTGTGTGTGTGTGTGTGTGTGTGTGTGTGTCTGAGTGTGCGTATGTGTGTGTCTGTGTGTGTTGTGTGTATGTGTGTGTGTGTGTGTGTGTGTGTGTGTGTGTGTCTGAGTGTGCGTATGTGTGTGTCTGTGTGTGTTGTGTGTATGTGTGTGTGTGTGTGTGTGTGTGTGTGTCTGAGTGTGCGTATGTGTGTGTCTGTGTGTGTTGTGTGTATGTGTGTGTGTGTGTGTGCGCGTGTGTGAATAATGTGTGTGTGTGTGTCTGAGTGTGCGTATGTGTGTGTGTGTGTATGTGTGTGTGTCTGAGTGTTTGTGTATGTGTGTGTGTATGTATGTGTGTCTGTGTGTGTATGTGTGTGTTTCTGAGAGTGTGTGTGTGTGTGTGTGTTACTTTCTGCCGACCAGTAGATCCATTATGGAGGGTCTCCCTTTCCCCATCTTGCAGGTACAGAACAGAAAGCTCCCGCTCCTGAAAAGAAACACAAAGAGACACAAAGAGACACAAAGAGACACAAAGAAACAGATGTGCTCATAACATGTGTACAGTCCAGCCTGAAGACAAAGTGTCCTTCTGAAATGGGTTTATGTATTGCTGCACCAGGCTGCAGGGCTCCTCGAGGAGACCCCCGGTGGCTGGTGGCAGATGTGCTGGTGGTGGCGCGGGCTGACCTGTCACAGGTCATGATGTGTGCTGTGATGCTGCGTCCTCTGACGGGGTCCCAGCATGTGTGATGCTGCGTCCTCTGACGGTGTCCCAGCATGTGTGATGCTGCGTCCTCTGATGGGGTCCCAGCATGTGTGATGCTGCGTCCTCTGATGGGGTCCCAGCATGTGTGATGCTGCGTCCTCTGACGGGGTCCCAGCATGTGTGGTGCTGCGTCCTCTGATGGGGTCCCAGCATGTGTGATGCTGCGTCCTCTGACGGGGTCCCAGCATGTGTGATGCTGCGTCCTCTGATGGGGTCCCAGCATGTGTGATGCTGCGTCCTCTGACGGGGTCCCAGCATGTGTGGTGCTGCGTCCTCTGATGGGGTCCCAGCATGTGTGATGCTGCGTCCTCTGACGGGGTCCCAGCATGTGTGGTGCTGCGTCCTCTGACGGGGTCCCAGCATGTGTGGTGCTGCGTCCTCTGATGGGGTCCCAGCGTGTGTGGTGCTGCGTCCTCTGACGGTGTCCCAGCATGTGTGATGCTGCGTCTTCTGACGGGGTCCCAGCATGTGTGATGCTGCGTCTTCTGACGGGGTCCCAGCATGTGTGGTGCTGCGTCCTCTGACGGTGTCCCAGCATGTGTGGTGCTGCGTCCTCTGATGGGGTCCCAGCATGTGTGATGCTGCGTCCTCTGACGGTGTCCCAGCATGTGTGATGCTGCGTCCTCTGACGGGGTCCCAGCATGTGTGGTGCTGCGTCCTCTGACGGGGTCCCAGCATGTGTGATGCTCCGTCCTCTGACGGGGTCCCGGCGTGTGCGGTGCTGCTGTCCATGCGGCGCCGGAGGATTAACCATGTAACAAGGAAGTGGCCTGTGATGCTGTGGTTCTGATCCGCTCTGCTGGACCGGCACCAGCGGTGCGTGTACGTGGTGGTGTCTCCGGCTCGCCCCCAGCTTAGCGCTGAGGATGAGATCAGGGCGTCTCGGGGACGGATGCAGACTGACCCGAGCCTGTCAGTCGTCTGATGTGGCGTGTTGGTGTCCAACCAACTCAGCGTGTTACACATCTCATCTCTTAATCAGGGGTCAAGGGGCAGAGAGACGTCTCCGCCACAGGACTGTGGTCGGGGAGTTGGTGATGTGGGACGGTCTGCTCGCATGTGGACGTGTGGTTTTTTTTTGTTGTTGTCTTTTTTTGGTCAGTTAGCTCTCTGTCTGTCTGTGTGTGTCCTCCCTCACCCTGTACGTGGCCCTACCTGTGCAGCACACACCCCCGCATGCTGACGCTTCTACCAAACATTCTGACACGGTCCTCAATCCCCCTTTCCCTCCATCTTTCCCTCCATCTTTCCCTCCATCTTTCTGTCTTTATTCTTCCTTTACCGACTTTCAGTATTCTCACATGTGGCCTGCCTTCTGACCCCTCCCTCTGTCAATCTACCCCCCCACACACATCTATACACACACACGCACATACACACACACGCACATACACAACACATACACATGCACACACATATACATACACAGACACACATGCACATACACACAACACACACATACACACACACAGACAAACACACACAGACACACCAAGACAAACACACACACACACACACACACACACACACACACACACACACACACACACACACAGCCCTTCATCCCTCTCCTGGTCCATGGTTCCGGGCTTGCATCCAGCGTGCACACTCCCTGCTGTTGAGTAAATAAGACGGAGATAAAGGCTCAGATGAAGACTCGTATGAAGGCTCAGATTAAGGCTCAGATGAAGACTCAGATGAAGACTCAGATGAAGGCTCAGCTGAAGACTCAAATGAAGACTCAGATGAAAACTCAGCTGAAGACCCAGCTGAAGGCTCAGATGAAGGCTCAGATGAAGACTCAGATGAAGACTCAGCTGAAGACTCAGATGAAGGCTCAGCTGAAGGCTCCGATGAAGGCTCAGCTGAAGACTCAGATGAAGACTCAGTTGAAGACTCAGCTGAAGGCTCAGATGAAGGCTCAGATGAAGACTCAGATGAAGGCTCAGATGAAGGCTCAGATGAAGGCTCAGACGAAGGCTCAGCTGAAGACTCAGAAGAAGACTAAGATGAAGGCTCAGCTGAAGACTCAGATGAAGGCTCAGCTGAAGGCTCCGATGAAGGCTCAGCTGAAGACTCAGATGAAGACTCAGCTGAAGACTCAGCTGAAGGCTCAGATGAAGACTCAGAAGAAGACTCAGACGAAGGCTCAGCTGAAGGCTCAGACTACATCTGCTATGTCCCCCGGCAGACGAGGTCAGCCTGCTGTCTGCCTCAGACAACAACAAACACTCCGCCTGTCTGACAGACGGAGAGACAGACAGAGAAGCAGGAAGTGGAGGGGAAGGAAAAGGAGGGGAAAAAATGAAACCTTCATGTCTTCTGGTATTCTCATAGAGAGACGTTCGGTTGGGGGGGAGGGGTGGGGATGGGGGGGGGGGCGGGACACCGACCCTCCGTTACAACATGCCACATTATGATAGCCAGTTACTTTGTACGACAGAGTTTCTCTTCTCTCCCTTTGTTCTTTTGATGTTGCAGCTTTTTTACATCCACACACACAAAACCCCCTTAAAGTAAACAGAGGCTTTTCCTCAGGAAGCTGCTGTTTATTGTGGAGCAAACCCTGCGCCGCTTATTTCCACCCGCTCCGCCGAGCGGGGTCATATCCATACCTCGCACCAGCCCCGCTCTCTCTGCCTCTGCCCACGTACGTTCGTTTCCCACACACGACTCACCTGCAGTGCACAAAACGCGACGACCGAACATCCATCACTGAAGATTACACCTTCCATTGCTCCACTAAGTACAGCAAGTTTGATCACTTACATGGGTGCCGGATGGAGGGAGGGCCATTCATTTCAGTCAGATACCTCGGTTTTCGTCTTACACACACACACACATGAAACACGTGCACCACAAATACACTCCCACTACACAAAACACTCACACAGACATGCATATTTATAAGCATGCATCCATGCGCGCGCATGTGATGTGCACGTGCACACACACACACACCTAGCACATGTTTCCTTTCATACAGAAAAGGCTTAAGAAATGCGGCCCAGGGCAGTTCTCCGCTTTTGTGTTAGCATATTTGTTATTTGTTACATCTACAGAATGGCATGTGTGTGTGTGTGTGTGTGTGCGTGTGTGTGTGTTTGCTGTAGAATTTGGAGCAACTCCCCGCCGATAACTTACAGAAGAACAAAGCAGACCAGAGGTCAAATGGTCACTGAGGTGGCCATGTCTCTTTGACCCCTGACCCCCGGGTAATCAGTTGTCAGCTGCCAGATAACACGGTTTGATGACGTGTCTGGTAGCTTGTGGGCGGCGGAGCGATAACCACACAGTAGCTCCTAAGTTCAGATCCAAAGCCAGCAGGCATTTAAACCACGTGTACTTGTCTCACTTATTGTATCTGAGAAACAGAAATATGGGCAGCAGAAATGCAGCGTCCCATCCAGATCACTTATACTGCAAGAACGACAGGGATCTGCCTTGGTGATACTGGTGCAAGGACAGACATTCATGCTGCCATATGCACTTCCTGCACACATGGAATCAGTACATGGCGGCACGAATTCACCTTTGCAGCGGCCTCACCCAGTACCGTCCATGCAGTGTCTTTGTCCACGTCTGCGTCTAAGTTTGTCTTCGTTTGATGGCTTGGAGAGCTGGCGCTGGATCAGCTGGGAGAGCTTGGTCTGCTGCGCCCTGTGGGCCCAGGGACCACGGCCCTGCCCGGAGCTGTGCCCGAAGAGATAACACCGAGGGCGGTCTGACAGGTTGCGGAAGCGGGGCAGGCTAAGCTAACTGCTAGCCCATGCAGACCGGCAGTTCCTATAACACCGAGGGTGGTCTGGCGGCGGCCTCGCCTGGCATTGTCTGTGTTGTTTTTGGTGTCGTCGTGTGGAGTTTGGGGAGGTGTGTCGAAGGTGTCTGGCTGGGAGAGCTGGCGTTGGATCGGCTGAGGGAGCCTGGTCTGCTGCATCCTGTGGGCCCAGGGGCCATGGCCCTGCCTGGAGCTGCGCCCAAAGAGTAAACACCGAGGGTGGTCTGACAGGATGTGGGAGCGGGGCAGGCTAAGCTAACTGCTAGCCCATGCAGACCGGCAATTCCGACAGTCATCCTGGCGGGCGTTCACTCCCTTGGACAGTGAATTGTTTTTTTTTTTTATATGTTGAATATTTGTGTTTTTGTAGTTTTTTTTGTAGTTTTCTGTGGTTTGGATATATGTATTCTTTTAGTTGGGATGTGTGTTTTTGTCTTTGTGTTGCATTGCTGTGTGTTGGGGGAAACGACATTTCGGTCGTGATTCCTGATATGGTACAGGGACAACAGCCCTTAACAACTGCAGGAGCACTGAGAAAGACAGCAATACACATTAGTGCACACGTCGCTTTACGTACACACATCCAGCATCATGTGTGTGAGGATCAAGAACTACACAAAACGCAGACACGTGCCATGTACTTCTCCCCATCACACTGCTGGTGTTAACAAACCGAAAATAAAAGACGGACTGATGATGAGGGGTTTTCCAAAGGAATGTGTGTGTGCGTGTGTGTGTGTGTGTGTGTGTGTGTATTGGTAGGTAAGAAGTTAGCTAGGTAAAAGGAGCACGAGAGGCCGTGGGATCAGACTGATGTTCAGGAGGGAGTTTATTTTTCTCCTAACCGTGACTGATAAAGCACAGCTGTCCAAACGGACACAAGCGTGCGCGCACGCACACACACACACACACACACAAACACACACACACACACACACACACACACACACACACACACACACACACACACCTCAAGGTCTCTGCTCCAGATTTATAGCAGGTTTTCCTTAAGTCTATTTGAGGAAGGTACTGGACGACGTATTTGATAAATTAGAACAATGTTGCAAGACAAACATCAGGAACCAGGAACATGTATGTGTCATATCGTTTCCCCCAGCCCACAGCATTGCAACACAAAGACAAAAACACATACCCAAAAACTACAAGAACACATATATCCAGACTAACACATATATCTTAATAAAAAATTTTTTTAAAAATGGCTGTCCAGGAGAATGAACGCCAGCCAGGATGACTGTCCGAGCTGCCGGTCTGCATGGGCTAGCAGTTAGCTTAGCCTGCCCCGCTTCCGTGTGCTGTCAGACCGCCCTCGGTGTTTCCTCTTCGGGAGCAGCTCCAGGCAGGGCCGTGGTCCCTGGGCCCAAAGGACGCAGCAGACGAAGCTCTCCCAGCCGATCCGGCGCCCGCTCTCCCAGCCATCAAACAAAGACAAATTTAGATGTGGACAAAGACACTGCATGGATGGTGCTGGGTGAGGCCGCCGCAAACGTAAGTTCGCACCGCCATCTTCCCACACCGGTTGAGGTCGCTGCAAACGTGATTTGCGCCGCCATCTTCCCACACCGGAAGCCGAAGATTCAGGCTAATATATCCACCATATCAACAAACAAACAAAAAATCACTGAATTTTTTATACAAATCATATTTGTAATTGTTTCCACCATTCTTTAAATGCATAGCTGATGGAAAACTGACATTTGGTCCTCATCACCCAACAATATGGTCCTCTCCTTTTCTGCAAGGCGTCATGATAAACAATAGTGACCCTCATATGTTCTCAGTAGCATGTAGTATGTGTGGAGATGATGTTCCTCTACCAGTCATGTTGCTGTTATATCTTACCTGTCATATGATGTCATACTTTATAAATACCAGTTTTTCTGAATCTAGGTCATCTGTATCTCAGTAATCAATCACCATCAGTTCCTTTGTAAAGCTATCTATCTATCTGTCTCTAGCTAGCTAGCTAGCTATATCGATCTATCTATATCCATCCATCCATCCATCATCGATCTATCTATCTATCTGTCTCTCTCTCTCTCTCTCTGACTTCTGAATAGCCGGGCTACTTTAAAGATCTGACCTTCAAGAGATATTTCCAGAATCTAAAATATTCATTTATGAATAAAACACTCGAGTGTGGACTCTTGAGTTCCACATTTTGAAGGTCTCGTTCTCAAGACAACATGGACTAATGTAACGGTGTACGACCACGCATGTATGTGTAGACTGCACTAACCAGTCCCACTCCACGGGCAACTGCGCTAACCAGTCAAGTAAAGGGTCGGACCCTTTAGCCAATGGGCTAGCGAGTCTACACATCCGTGGTCGTACACTGCTACACGAGTGATACTTTTTCAAAACTGGTCAAGTGCAATGGTGTACTTTTTCTTGTTACTGAATATCAAACTTTCCATTTTCAGAGGAGTGCATCTAGTCTAATTTCTTTTTAACGTATGTCTCTGAAACGTCATAAAATTGGAACATGAAACTTTTCCTCCTTGGCGGAGAAAGATAGATATTACACCAAGGTGAAGTGTTGACCTGTACTACAACGGTAGACACTTACATGTAGTCATGGTGATTCACTGGAACTGCACTGTTCTGGCGTCAGTCTTTACAGACGGTCTGATCCCATTGGTTGTGAGTTGCCCCCCCCCCCCCAAAAGGCTTGTTCTGGACTCGGTCTCGCCGTGGGTGGTCTTGACTACAAGGCTATTAGCAGCACCCGCTATTTGTGTAATCTTAGAAGGTGTTTTGGGTGGCAGGGAGGTTTAGTGGTTACACTATCCTTTGGCCAGACAGCATGAGTTCAAGGCCCTCATCAGCAAACAGTCGCCCTGCCGAAGTGCCCTTGGGCAAGGCAGCGGTCCCCTCTCACATCCGCAGCTGCTGCTCTATAGGTTTGTGCGCCGGCCCGCCTTGTGCGGTGCAACGGGAAAGAAATGACGTGGATCCATATTTTACCCTGTCATTTTGAAAACGTGTCCTTTCTGAAAGGGTCCTATTATTTTACAGTTGAACTCTGAGGCTGCATCGTGTTTGAGAAGTTCCCATAACTGCCTTGAGACGCAAGCTTCCCCCCGTGACAGGAAATCATGATGTGAGTCACTGATGGAAAATAATGAGTAGTTTTTCCCAATTTCTGAGAACCTGACACGTTTGGAGGTTTTCATCAGACGGAGGTAACGTCCAGAGTGAGTGTCAGAGTCCGGTTAACTTTTCCCACACTGATCAGCTCGACTCTGGGCTGCTCGCCTGATGCCACCCAGACTGCACACAGTCAGTCAGTCAGTCAGTCAGTCAGTCAGTCAGTCAGTCCACACACAGGGAAACTGGAAGTGTTAGGAGTCTTTCTCTCTCTCTCTCTCTCTCTCCACACGTGTGTGTGTTGTGTTTGTGTGTGTTTGTGTGTGTGTCTGTGTGGTGTATGTTTGTGTGTGTGTGTGTGTGTGTGTGTGTGTGTGTGTCTGTCTGTGTGTGTGTGGCGTATGTGCATGTTTGTGTGTGTTTGTGTGGTTTTTGTGTGTTTTTGTGTGTCTGTGTGTTTGTGTTCATGTCCATGTTTGTGTGTGTTTGTGTGTATATTTGTGTGTGTGTGTTTTTTGTGTGTATATTTGTGTTTGTGTGTTTTTTGTATGTGTGTGTGTGTCCCCTCTGGATCCTCACGAGCAGGCTGAGCTTCCGTTTGTTGTGTTAACATGCAGTAACTGAACATGTGAGTCACATGTTGTCGACGAGGCTCACATTACAACAACACACGTTTAATTCAACACAATCGCAACTCTCTTACTACTACAACCTCTTCCTTTTCCCTCATCTAGTTCCTTCCCGGTTTTCCTATATAAGTGCAGTTGTAAGTAGCTGATATCAGCAGCCTCTCCACCCCCCCCCCGACGTCCCGTAATTCTGCAGCATCATGTATTATTGTCTGAAGCACTTGGCCTAAAGACACGGCAGTCCCATGCATCAAATAAGAAGACACTAAGTCCCCCAGTTGACCCCCCCCCCCCCGTTCCACGAGCGGGGTGTTTCCTCGGTGCCACACACTCCCGGGCTGAGGGCAGTTTGTGGGGAGCAGTCAGAGCCGGCTGGTCTCATGTGGCGGGAAACACTTGGGAACGGGTTTCTGTTGTGCGGCCCGTTTCGTGGAGGAGGCTCGTGGGTCATTGTCCGAGCTTCACTCTCCTCCACTGCCGGACCATAAAAATGGAAGTACCGGGAGGGAAACTGAGTCACCGGGTTTGGACTCATGTTCTGTTGACACTCTTAACTGCCCCCAAGTGTAAATGTGAATCGACTAGCTTGTGGTTTACCCCTGTTTGTTGTGTGAATAATGTCTTTGTGCGTGTGTCTTTGTGTGGGTTTCTGTGTGTGTGTGTGTGTGTGCGTGTGTGTGGTGTATCTCTGTGTGTATGGTGTGTGTGCTTGTCTCTTTGTGTGTGTGTGTGTGTGTGTGTGTGTGTGTGTGTGTGTGTGTGTGTGTGTGTGTGTGTGTGGTGTGTATGCGTGTGTCTTTGTGGGTTTCTGTGTGTGTGCGTGTGTGTGTCTCTGTGCGTGTGTCTCTGTGTGTGTGTGGTGTATCTCTGTGTGTATGGTGTGTGTGTGTGTGTGGTGTGTATGCGTGTGTCTTTGTGTGTTTGTGTGTGTTTGCACATGTGTATGTCTTTGTGTATGTGTGTATGTGTGTGTGTGTGCATGCGTGTGTGTATGTGTGTGTGTGCATGTGTGTGTATGTCTGTGTGTGTGTGCGTGCGTGTGTGTATGTGTGTGCGCGCATGTGTGTGGGTGTTTTTGTGTGCGTATGTGTGTATGTCTTTTGTGCGTGTGTGTGTGTGTGTTGTAGGGGGTTATATTAGTCAGTTGTGGGTCTCATTGTGTGTCTCTCTCTTGTTTTCTTGCAGACTGCAGGGAGAATGAGCAGCAGTGGGTCAGCAGGTAGGAAAGCTTGAAGTGTGTGCGTTTGGTTTGTGGACTTGCAGCAGCACAAAAATGTCTCACTGGTTACATTGTTTGCATTCCCACTTTGGGATATAACTGGACTTCTGGGAATGTCCCACACAAAAATTCCAAACCCTCTAGAAGTAATGATATGCTGTATCTGCTGTAAGACGCGTGTGTGTGTGTGTGTGTGTGTGTGTGTGTGTGTGTGTGTGTGTGTGTGTGTGTGTGTGTGTGTGTGTGTGAGAGACGTGTGTGTGTGTCTGTGTGTGTGTGCATTAGGAGAACATACACACACACACAAAGACACACACACACACACACACACACAACTTGGGCGTATGCGTACACACAGATGCTAACAAATATACACTATCATACCGGCTTTTGAAGTGTTGTTGTTTTGGTTTGTGGTGAGATAACATAGCAGCTTCAACATGTAACCTTATATTTCAATAACATAATTTTAATAAAACATAATTTAAATTTAATAACACCATGTTTCATAATAATATAAATGATATATGAATCTATATATAAATATAATAAACATATATAAATATATATAAATGATATATTTAATAATAATATTTGATAATAACAAAAACATATTTTTTAACTTCCCTTGGGAATGGGAAGCCTTACGGGGAAACGTTACATGAGATTTAGAGGCATCGTGACTGGAAATTGTCGTCATGAAAATTACACTTATTGAATTTTTCCCTTATGAACTGACAGCAGTTGTGGGTCTGTGACGCGCTGAATATTCATATGTGACGCGGCTGCAGATATTTCTCGTGGCTCCACGTGGAGACAGTTGAGAGAGGCTGATTAATGAGTCCGGCTCTGACCTCCGCCCATGCCGCTTGTCCTGAGAGCGTGTCCCGTCTTGATTGACAGGCACAGGCGTCACGGCAACCGCAGTTAAGTGCTACCTAGGGAGATGTCCTGGCAACAGGGTACCATTCACCGTGCTGTGTGTGTGTGAGTGTTTATTTGTAAGTGTGTGTGTGTGTGTGGGGGGCGGGTGTTGATACATATTTGATGGGTTGGGGGTGTCTCCAGAGTGGCACCACCACCAACCAGCCCCAAAGGGTCACATTACTGTCACTGATAGTCCACAGAGGAGAAATGCCGTGTGGGTAATGAGGCCCCCGAGACTCCTGGGGGGGTCAGAGGTGATGTCACCCCCCCCCCCAAACATAGGTTGGGAGTAAGTGTGTGTATTTATGTTTATGGAGGGAGAAACCGAGACACGTATCTAATTTACACTCTCAAGTGAACGGCACATGGCAGTGCAGGGTGAAAGTAGAGACAAGTTTTATTGTTCTGAATGTATCACAAGTACGCTTGTCTATTTCACTTGAAGCGTGTGTATTTTTATTTTTCCGTCTCTGATATGGGGGAAGATGTTGACCTTTGATCGAAATCCCGTTGGATCGCCGACGTTCGTCCGCCTGTGTGGTCTGTGTTTTGGATGTGATACGGACACATATCTCTGGTCGCATAGCTGACATTCACTCCTCTGGCCACGTGGTAGATAGAGGATTCCTCACAGGGCTGAGCGAGGCCTGCTGCGGCGGTTTGCAGAGGTGTAAAAACCAGGTCCAGAAAGTAAAAGTCCAAACCATGTGTTTGCTGTACTCGTGCACTGCACCAGCAGGTTCTAGTCAACACCACTCCTCAACTAGGTAAGGGGAAACTAGTTAATGAAATCAGCTGGTTTAGTAACATGGTTGGAGCAAAAACACGGTTTGGACATTTACTTTCTGGACCTGGTTTTTACACCTCTGGCGGTTTGTCCACGGCTATTGTCGTCGCCCACGAGAACGAGCGGGATCTCACGCCGACCTGAAACGACCACGGGCGGTCATTTTGACCGCCGCGGTTTTTAAACACTATATATCCTGTCAAGATAGATGCCCATGTTAGCATGTCTGTTAGGAAACGACTGACACCAAAATTAGCATTTTATCAACTGTAATACTATTTTTCAAACAATTTAAAATGGCCGCTGTCCAACGCCTGTAAATACTGCAACGCCTCGGTGGTAGTCGTGGTGCGTCTGTAACGACGTCTGTACCCAGACATGTTGGCAATAATCAAAAATCAAGTTTAGACTATTACTCTCCACTGGAGGACGCTAGTGTGTTTCTAGGACAGAGCAATGAACTTCACGACCATGACGCACACGATGACGCGCAAATTACGCGGGGTCATTTTGACCGCTCATGGTCGTTTTAGGTAGATCTTATCATAACTTTTTTTTGGTGCAGTTGATCTTAAACTCATTTTAATGTAAATATATGCAATTTTAGTAGAATTCAGGGGTTGGCAGTTCAGGTCATTAAACTTTGGAAACCCGAAACGGTCAAAATGACCGGCTTGGTCGTTCCAGTCATAACTGTGCTCGGTGTAGGGTTCTCGTTTTATAGCAACACGTAACCTGGATAGAAGGTGGTCCGAGCTGTGTCTGTTTGACTTCCTGTTTCTGGTCGTGGAAGAGGGGCTGCATCTGTAAAGAAAGGACGCGGGCCATGGTGGGATGTGGGTTAAATCAAAGCTCGCCCCAAGCCTGCTGAGGAAAATTTTATAATCCCTCCAAAGATGAGCGGATTTATCCTCAATACATTTCCTCTGGAGAATTATATAACGCAGGAGCTTAGGCTCCCGCCTGCATTGATCTCAAATTCATTTGCAACTCCAGGTCAGACTCCTCGTCTTTGAGTCTGCTCTGGTTACAGCCTCTGCTGCAACCGTACCGGAGAAGCTGAAGTGATGACTACTACAAACGAATCCCAAACAGCCGAGAGTTCAGCGTCTGAACCCGATTTGAGTCAAAGCCGAAGACGTCTGCGCTTTTCTGCTTGCTTCTGCTTGGCTGAATCCGCCTGCTTGCTTAACTTATTTCAGGTGTATCTCCAGCACACCGGCTTTCCTGGTTTCACCATATAACCACGGTGTTTCAAGCCCCTTTTTGTTCTATCTTGAGGAACGAATAGGTTCACGGTGCGCTTTGAAAGCGATTGTTTCAACATTACTCTTTATTATATCATCTTTATTATATCATCAGTGTGCAGCGAGCGGGTGTTCTCAAGGTGCGGTAAAACCATCCAGACAAGTCGGTTCGGGTCAAGTTTATTTGTAAAGCCCAGAATCACAGTTGCAGTCTCAGAGGGCTTTCCATTCATACAGTAGACGACACTAGTACTGTTTCTTCACAGCAATACAGTCCTGGGTTCGAACCCCAGGCCGTCCCAGGTCCTTTCTGTGTGGAGTTTGTATGTTCTCCCCACGTCTGCGTGGGTTTCCTCCGGATGCTCCGGTTTCCTCCCACCATCAAAAAGACATGCATGTCAGGGTTAATACTCCTGTCTGTGCCCCTGAGCAAGGCAATGGAAAGAAGAACAGGAGTTGGTCCCCGGGCACTGCAACTGAACCACTGCTCCTATACAATAGGATGGGTTAAATGCAGAAGACAAATTTCATTGTAACCTCTCATCATCTCATCGTCAGCCGTTTCTCCGGGGTCAGTTCGCGGTGGCAGCAAGCTAAGTAGGGCCCTCCAGACGTCCCTCTCCCCAGCAACACCCTCCAGCTCCCCCTGGGGGGATCCCAAAGGTGTTCCCAGGCCAGATTAGACATGTAGTCCCTCCAGCGAGTTCTGAGTCTATCCCCGGGATCTCCTCCCAGTTGGACAAAGGAAGGTGACCAGGAGGCATCCTAATCAGATGCCGGAACCCCCTCAACTGGCTCCTTTCGATGCGAAGGAGCAGCGGCTCTACTCCGAGCTCCCTCTGGATGTCCGAGCTCCTCACCCTATATCTCTAAGGCTGAGCCCAGACACCCTACAGAGGAAACTCGTTTCATTGTAACCTACAATGACAAAATAAAGTGGCTTTCTTTTCTTCTTTGGATGACACTAGCTATCCTCAGAACGAGGAAGACCTCCACAGGGACAGGTTGACAGTGTGGTAACCAGTCTACAAAAAAGACACTTTAGAAAAGCATTTAACGACTACACTTAGCAATCACAACACTAGGCAGAAATGAAAAATGGATGCTGAGATAGCGTTGCGTGCAGAAGCATGTCAATCATCCTCCCCAAATATCAACACAGAGCAGACAGGCATCTACTAAGCTGCTTAGGGCCTCCTGTTTTAGAGACCTGCCCTCAATTTTTGCTCACCCCTTCAGAGACCTTCGTTAATAGCTGACTTCCATAACCTTACAGACCTATTTCTAGACAGTCTGGAAACGCTGGAGCACACACTCCTACACAAGCACACATCCGCCATACATATCTCACTCCATTTTTATAGTTAACTCCCCGGGGAGTTAATGCCTCAGTACCGAGGGAGAGATGGAGAGAGGAGCTAGAAAGGTAGACTATTAAAGAGAAAGGGCAGAAGGTGATAACCTGATTGTGAGGTAGGGGTGTATTTATAGCCCCTGGGTCATGATGTTAGCACAGAAGCTACCCGCAAACTATACCGCTGCGCTACATGGCTGAAATATTGTTAATGTAGGTTGTTTGGCAGACGGGCTTAGAAATTCAAAGCAGAGATTATGAATTCACCAAACCTGAAGCAAGTTAAAGCTGAGTTTCTTCAACAACCAATCTAGTATTCTCCAAAGCAGAGCCTGAGTATAAGGTCTCTCTCTCTCTTTCTCTCTCTCTCTCAACTTGTGGGATCTTCACATTTTCATAGAAAGCTTCACTGTCTTTATGACTTAAGTGTAGTCATTAAGTGTTTTATTTCAAAATCTGTTACTGCATTGTCTACCTTGCCCTCTTGGCACCAACAATATTGCACATCTAACCATCCTGAAGGAAAGTTCCCTGGGCTTTCTCCCATTTTGTTCCTGAAAAATTTTACCTGTGAGTTTACCTTCTTCTGGATTGTGGCTCTAAGGACAGAGGGCGTCGTCCATATTGGTTTTCCTGATCTGTCTGTTTCTCACCATGTGAATGTAAAGGCCCTCTGAGACTGTGACACCACGTGTAACTGTACCGTAACGTCATATGTAAGTGTACTGTAACGTCATGTGTAACTACTGTAACGTCATGGGTACACATACTGTAACGTCATGTGTAACTGTGCTGTAACGTCATGGGTACACATACTGTAACGTCATGGGTACGCATACTGTAACGTCATGTGTAACTGTACTGTAACGTCATCTGTAACTGTACTGTAACATCATGTGTTTATCTGTATCGTCATTTGTAACTGTACTGTAATATCATGTGTAAGCGTACTGTAACATCATGTGTAACCGCACTGTAACATCATGTGTAACAGTGCTGTAACATCATGTGTAACAGTGCTGTAACATCATGTGCAACAGTGCTGTAACGTCATGTGTAACTGTACTGTAACATCATGTGTTTATCTGTATCGTCATTTGTAACTGTACTGTAATATCATGTGTAAGCGTACTGTAACATCATGTGTAACCGCACTGTAACATCATGTGTAACAGTGCTGTAACATCATGTGTAACAGTGCTGTAACATCATGTGCAACAGTGCTGTAACGTCATGTGTAAGTGTACTGTAATGTCATGTGTAAGCGTACTATAACGTCATGTGTAACCATACTGTCACATCTTGTGTAACCGTACTGTAATGGCATGTGTAACCATACTGTAACATCATGTGTATTTGTACTCTTAACGTCATGTGTAACCATACTGCAATGTCATGTGTGAGCGTACAATAACGTCATGTGTAAGCGTACTGTAACATCATGTGTAAGTGTACTGTAACGTCCTGTGTAACTGTTTTTAGTTGTGCATAGACGTGACTTGAGGCTGACCTGACTACACACAGGGCACAGCTGAAACAGATTAGCAGCTATAACCCAGAGGCAGGATGCTGTCAACGTCTGACTTTACACACAAAGGATGAAATCACAGGCAAGTCAGAGCAGGGGTGTCGGTAATAAGTATAACTCGTTACGTATTGTAACTTTGGTTTTTCATGATGGCACAACCATCTGGCAGGTCCAGATGGAAATACATGTAGAGTTACATCGCCATGAATTCTTAGTATTCAGTTCACAGAGAACCCAAAACCAGCCACCTGCTTGGTTTACGAACATGTCAGACACGACAGCAAATAGGAGGCCAGTAAGTTGCCATTTATAAGACTTTATTGGGCAGTGGTCTTCATGGTTTTTGCATTTCTGTGTGTATTTGTCGGTATGATGTGCCAGTTCCACTTTAGATGATAGCTCCGTCGTCCCAGTGTCCTCCTAATAACACGTTTGGACAGGGGTACGTGGTAGTCTATGGTTGTTGATGCTATAAGATGATGTATATGGATGACCCAGCACAGTTTTAGATAGAATAGAATAATGTTTTTTTTAGGGGGGGGGGCGGCTATGTGAACTACTTGTAGCTTTATTTAAGTTTCATGGTTTCACATCCTTCAGGAGCGCTAGCTGAGATCCTCGTCTTTCCAGTTGCACCTGGGATACAGCAAAAGAATAAATTCCCAAGCTGTTAGCTTACTGTAGTCACTAAATTAAAAAGTAAATGGCATAATGGGGAAATAAATTATCATATTTTGCCATGGTTACACCTCTAGCCAGAACCCATAGAAACCCATAAACACAAAGGGGTTTATGGGTACCATTAATTTTAATTGTTTACACTGGCAGTCTTTTTCCTCACCCCTGACCTCTATCTTTTACTTGCCATATTTCTTTGTATTGTTTTGGGTTTGTGATGGGAGGGGGGATTGTGTTGACCCTAGGCACCATCAGATAGCACAGTAAGAGATGGAAAAAGATATAAATTGGTTTACTGCAGAACCAGCGTGATCAGCACCGCCTTCCGTCAGGCTCCTCGATAAACACCAGTGCTTCGTCGGGCAAAACTTTGCTGCAGTCGAGTGATGGGAGCTCCAATTAATTGTTTTTCCCTCAGTTGGAAGTGTTGAAGTCAAATAAACTTGATGTGCACATTTTTACTCTTGCGGTGGAAGAAAAAAAAAGTTTGCACATAGATTTTTGAGACGAGTGCTGATATGTTGCAGATAAAGAGCAGCAAAATTATTTTTTATTTCTTATTTCGATATACTTTATTAATACTCCCTGTGGGGAATCTCTGCTCTGCTTTTAACCCGTCCTAGCTAGAAGCAGTGGGCAGCCCAGGGACCAACTCCACTTGGTCTCGCCATGCCTCAGTCAGGGGCACAGACAGGAGTACTGACCCTAACATGCATGTCTTTATGATGGTGGGGGAAACCGGAGAAAACCCACCGCAGACACGGGGAGAACATGCAAACGCCACACAGAGGACGACCTGGGATGACCCCCCCAAGGTTGGACAACCCCCGGGTTCGAACCCAGGACCTTCCTGCTGTGAGGGCGACAGCGCTAACCACTGGGTCACCGTGCCGCTCACGACCTGAACGTTGAACTGGATATACACTGACACACATATTACAAAAACCAAATAATCCATCAGACTTGTCATATTATTGGAAAGCGCTCGGGGGGGGGGGTAATCTCATCCTATAGCCCGTCAATCCTTCTGATCTGCCCCGTGCATGTCTGTAATATGTTTTTAATACGGCCGACTGGAGGGATTCAACAGATTGATGGCTCTGGACACATTGAGACATCCTCCATGTGAGAAGTGTCCTGTACGTACTGACACCTTTAACCTGAATGTCTGTCCTTTCTGTCTGTGAGCGTTTACCAATTCACTTTTTTTTTGTCTTCCTGTTCACCATTGTACATGCACTCTCGCTCTCTCTCCCTCTTTCTCGCTCTCCCTTTCTCTCGCTGTCTCTCTCGGTCTCTCTCTCGCTCTCCCTCTCTCTCGCTGTCTCTCTCTGTCTCTCTCCCTCTTTCTCGCTCTCCCTCTCTCTCGCTGTCTCTCTCGGTCTCGCTCTCCCTCTCTCTCGCTGTCTCTCTCGGTCTCTCTCTCTGTCTCTCTCGCTCTCTCTTTCTCTCGCTCTCCCTCTCTCTCACTCTCTCTCTCTCACAATGTTTATGCTTGGGTGTGCATCTTCATTATAGCAAAGGTGCAGGAAACTCCTGCGACCTCATTGTAGCGCATTAGCTGTTAGATACCTCACACAGATGGAGAGTTGGTTCAGCAATTAACTTGCAGTGAAGCCTAATACTTTACTTGGCATAGGTCCTTGTGATATTTCCCTGTGTGTGTGTGTGTGTGTGTGTGTGTGTGTGTGTGTGTGTGTGTGTGTGTGTGTCACTGTGTTGTGTAGGTTCCCCATTAAGAGTGGATGATACTAGGAGGTCTGCAATTAACACACTGCTTAGTAAGTGAGTGTGTGTGTGTGTTTGATAGGTTTGCAAGTATGTATGTGTGTGTGTGTGTGTGTGTGTGTGTGTGTGTGTGTGTGTGTGTGTGTGTGTGTGTGTGTGTGTGTGTGTGTATGTGTGTGTGTTTGTTGGTGGGTGGCTGGCTGGCTGGCAGTATGTGGTAAATATTGTAACAGTGTGTGGCATGGCTTTAATGAGACTGCACATTCAGTGGTAGAGGGATTTGGCTAAGGTCCCAGTCTTTCCGTCTGTGCCTCTCCTCTTCCTCACCTCACCCTCAATAACCTCCTCCATCTCTATGTCCCCTCCTCCTCCTCACCTCACCCTCAGTAACCCCTTCCATCTCATGTCCCCTTCTCTTCCTCACCTCACCCTCAGTAACCCCCTCCATCTCTATGTCCCCTCCTCTTCCTCACCCCGCCCTCAGTAACCCCCTCCATCTCTGTGTCCCCTCCTCTTCCTCACCTCACCCTTATTAACCCCCTCCATCTCTGTGTCCCCTCCTCTTCCTCACCTCACCCTCAGCAACTCCCTCCACCTCATTGTCCCCTGGTGTCTTCATGACTGGGACTAAACTGAGACTGGATGCTAGTGACTTCTACCTATCACTGTCTTCAGGTTTGTTTTGTTCTGTACGATGTTGAATTTATTTGACATGTAAAGACTATTATGTTACCCTCCACATACTATTTCTTTCTCCTTTCTCCATCACTCCCAGATACCTAAAAACATGTGCACAAAGCCCCCCCCCCAACACACACACACACACATACATACACATCAATCTGAATTCCAGCCCTCTCATCTGTGATCTCCTTCCACAGGTATGTGACTCATCAGGGAGAGACTGCTACTCTCCATAACTTTTCATGTATGTGTTCCACCACCTGCTTTGTGACACTGCAGTGTTTAGTCTGCACTTAAATTGTAGCGTTCCTGAACGTTAAAACATTTGGTTTGTGTTTTGCTGACAAGATAAAAGCTGGATAAAAGTAAATATAATCAGGAATCAGGGACGTTTATTTGTCATTTCCGCCCATGAACCTCCGCACATGAAATGAAACGAAATTTCACTGTCCAAGAGAGCAAATGCCAGGATGACTGTCGGAACTGAATCAGAATCAGAATCAGAATATTTTATTCATCCCCGAGGGGAAACTGGGTTCTATTAAAGACACTCGCGCTCTTATAACTAAAAACTAACAAGATACAAGATAAGAAAATAGAAACAGCAACAAATAGAAATAAAAGATAAATAAGAAATTGAAATCAGAACAAAATATATCAACAAGCTAACTGCTAGCTGTTAGCTTAGCCTGCCCCACATCTGCATCCTGTCAGACCGCCTACGGTGTTTCCTCCTTGGGCGCAGCTCCAGGCACGGCCGTGGTCCCTGGGCCCACCGGATGCGGCAAACCAGGCTCCCCCAGCCGATCCAACGCCAGCTCTCCCAGCCGGACACCTCCGACACACCTCCCTGCACGCCACACGACGACAACAGAAACACAGTCAACGGTAGGCGAGGCCGCAGCCACGCCGCCCTCGGTGTTATCGGAGCTGCCGGTCTGCATGGGCTAGCAGTTAGCTTAGCCTGCCCTGCTTCCAGATCCTGTCAGACCGCCCTCGGTGTTTCCGCTTTGGGCGCAGCTGGGCCTACAGGACACAGCAGACCAAGCTCCCCTAGCCGATCCAGCGCCAGCTCTCCCAGCCATCAAATGAAGACAGAAACTTAGCCGCAGACCTGGACAAAGACGGACCCAGTACATGGACAGTACTGGGTGAGGCCGCTGCAAACGTGAATTCGCACAGCCGTCTTCCTCACACCAGAAGTGGGGGGAAACAGGTAGCATATACATTAATACTGGTCACTTATAGCAAATATCAGACACACTAATGAAGTGAAGCGGTGTTTTGGATGTTGGCAGTGGTGGAGGTTACAGTGTGTTGTGTTATTTCACCTCGGGGCTCAGCGTGTCACTGTGTTCACAAACGGGTCACGTTTGAGGTAAGATATCGCATGTCTCTTACCACAAACATCTCGGTGTATGTGTGCATTTGCACATCGGTCTGTTGGTGCATGCGTGCACGCATGTATGCACGAGAGCCTGTTAGTGTGTTGTCCGTGCACAGTAGCGTGCCTACGTGTGGCCCGGCAACCTTATACTACCAGAGGAGAGAGAAAGCATGAGGAAGGAAATACTAGTTGGTCCTAAAGGATTTTTCCTGCTTAAATGCTTATTTTAACAGCTAAGACATGGCTATGTATATGTCGCCTTTAAGTGCCTTTAGAATGACACACTGAGCAACAAGGTCCGTTATCTGCATGTGATCTGCACTCCCGTGACCTGTGGAGTTTCCTCCATATCCATTAGCTATTGTTTCCCCTCCTGCCTTTGCCCCTGCTCCCTCCCCACCAGCCACCTGCAGCCACCAGTCCCCTTAACCCCCCATGCCTGTCTCTAAATACACAACCTTTCTTACTGCGGCCATTGTCAGTACACCTACCCCGGGTCCAGTCTGCCTCCCAGGTCCCAGCTCACGTCTGCATCATCTCTTGCCTGTAGTACCCCCCCCCCCACTAAGCCTACGTTTCAGGACCAGAATGGTAGCCTTCTCCAGGCCGTAGGTGGTCCATGCTCCGGGGTGGGAGGTGCGGGTGGTGTCGCTGGGGTGTCAACATACAGACTTGCCTCCACGGAGCGAGGAAACTTTTTGTTGCTGTTGTTATTGTTAATGGAGTGCGTGAGGATAGACACGCTGCCTCAACTCTTGACCCACTTTTCCCTCGGCCTGTTTTCCAACACAATAGATCAGAGACACGTTCCTCTAGCAGTTGGGGAAGAAATAGTGGCAGAGACATGGTGATGCTGCTGTGGCCACACCGATCCCGAGCCCAGGATCGATATTTGGTGCTACGGATATAACATTAACACTGAAGTCAGTAGTCATTTTTGTCACTTTCTTCTCTAACGTTGCTCAACACAGTTAACTGAATATATGGTCTATATGATAAATATGAAGGTACTAAAATAAAGAATACAAGAACCGATAGCATCAGATGTGAAGCATAAGTCTTTTTAAAAAATTGTGTCTTCTGTTGTTAAGGAGTAGTTATACACAAAAAGAAAACAGTCCTGAACAGTTGTTGTGTGACTTCTGAACAGAATAACACGGAATCATTGACGTAATTTTGGTAATGGGAAGTAGGTGTAGCTAACGTTACATATTATTTACATAGTATCTAGTTTGGATTCTTGACGCTGGCATTATGAAATAGATGGTTTCGCGGCGGTTGAACGGAGCTAAAGTTAGCTAGTTGGTTGTATGTTTTTAGCCAACCAACAACCCAGAAAAGCGAGCTGACAAATCAGAAACGCTTAAAGTCTTTTACCCACAGATTGACTTGTGTGAGCAGGTTAAAGGTGACAGAGAACATCTTACTTACGTCTCCCGTGTTTCCGTGAATTCTACCTTAGACCTTTGAATCTGACCCCTCCACCGAGTTGACTGATTCTTCTGGTCTGGCGTCGTGAAACAAACCGCGGTTTCTCGGTCGAAAAAGCGATCATCCAATGAGCGCCGCAGGGGGTGGGGGGGGCTGACTGTTAGCCAATCAGGGCCATGGGTGGGGCTAACGCTGTTGTTAAGCGTTAGATGACATGGCTTTTCAATATCACCCGATATAGTTTTGGGGTTTTTTTTACTCCCCGGCAAAACCAGTATGTTGTCATGGCTACGCATCAGTGTGGACTTAAAAAGACGTTAGATTCAGGCGGACGTGTTGGCCTGTAGTGATTGGTTAGAGAATATCGAATCCCCCTCCCCTACGGAAATCGGTTAGCGTGTTGGCAAACTCAGACTGAGGATGGAAATGGAGTGTAACGACTCGACACCTCTGTCTGATACCAGGCAAACCTCAGATGAAACCACATGGACAATACCAAGTGATGGAATACGAGGGGGGTGCAGGAAAAATATATGTCACTAATTTTCCTGCCAATGAGAATTGTAGTGTTAATCTTAAAATATATATATAGTTTTAGATGCACTCACTCACAAACATAATTTGAAGGTCGATCATCCCCCGCCAAATACACCCAGATGGTACAGCCATAGGTGCCATCACCAGTGTTGCCAAACTTCCTCGCCAAGCACAATATGGTGTATGCACTAGATCAGCGGTTCTCAACCTTTTTTTGGGCCAGTGCCCCCATATCCATTATCCAGGACCCTTACTGCCCCTCGTCAATTAAAATGTAGGCCAGTTGTCTTCCCTGAATGTTAATGTTGATTATTATTCTGTCTTATATCATTAAAAAGCATGTCATTGAATGCCAAATAACAGATTTGATTTCACTGGACAGTTGGAAAACCATTGTCATTAGGGAGCAAAAAAGCCACGTGAATCGAAATTATATTTACAAGTGTTAAACAAATGCAAAGATTACAAATTTAACATTCAAACTTTAATGAAGTCTCGTTATTGAGCACAAACAGCAGCCAATCAGAATGTGATAATGTTGCGCCAGTGCCAAACGTGAAGCCTTCTTATTAATTAACATGGCAATAACGCGGCGTTTACGGTGTATCCTCTGGAGAAATTAATGCTTTCAAGAGTCTACTACTACTACTACTACTACTACTACTACTACTGCTACTACTACTACTACTACTGCTTTTCGGCTGCTCCTGTTAGGGGTTGCCACAGCGGATCATCCGTTTCCATTTCTTCCTGTCCTCTGCATCTTCCTCTGTCACACCAGCCACCTGCATGTCCTCCGTCACCACATCCATAAACCTCCTCTTTGGCCTTCCTCATTTCCTCTCCCCTGGCAGCTCCATATTCAGCATCCTTCTCCCAGTATACCCAGCGTCTCTCCTCTGCAATGTAACACTTTCCCACAGATTTTTTTTGCTATGGTTGGTGAACCCAAAACCCTATAGGGTGGTCAAGAAGCATGAACCTCAATTAAGACAATTATCACAATTATAATATATCATGAATTAAGTCTCAGCAGCAGCTGACAGCTACACAGCTGAGTCAAGTACTTGTCTGAACATATGCAAACTCCATAACTCATGTTAGCGGCTGAAGTTGACCACGTAAGCTTAGAAACTGAGCAACACATGCAACAATGCTTCAGTCAGAAATAAGATCAACTTGTTGTACAATACTGATATGCCTGGTTTCATGTTCACATCTCACCTGTGATTTCAAGTCTAGCTAAATTATATTTGACCCGATCCGCCGACACGTCTCTTCCTCTGAGCTGTTTCCCTGCTGTGTCTGGTCGTGGTGGTCTGGCAGCGCGGCATGGCTGGATTACCTAACAGGCCTACCGGGCCCAGGCCCAGGGGCCCATGGGGTCGGGGTTCCCCTAAACCGGAGCCTGTGCGTGAAGTCGCTGTTATTAACTTTGGCTCTCTTGTCACATAGTCAAAGGGCTTCGTCATTCATGTCAATAACAGAGCCCCAAAAGTCCTACTGAAATACTGAAGGAAACTGCAGGTGAATCTGTCCCTTAGTTAGCATGCTGTTGGCGTTAATTGTGTATATGTGCATGTGCGCTGTAAATCTTGTTTGGGGGGGGGGTTGCTTTTACGTGTCCGTGCCCATTGTCTCATAATCCGCCTCTGGGTGGCGCAGAGGAAGTTCCAATTGTCTACGACAACACAGTGCATGTGCACTGCTGCAGTAGTCGTGCACAGTCGTGCACAAATGGTGCAACGTGTCATATTTGGCTCATTGACACAGCTGAATGTTTTCAATCGCAGTAGATGCGGTCAGATTCTTCACGACATAAAACTGGGTTTTAGTTGCATGTTACTCGAGTTTTCTAAATGAAATTCAATCAGGAGAGACATAGCGACATAGTGACTTAAGTCAAGGTAATGTTTATTATAACATGTCTGTGAATGTTCTCATTCATCCAGGTCATGGTTATCCAAAGGAGTTGAATCAAGTGCAACTGGACTTATAACAGATGATTTAGTGGAAATTAAGTCATGTCAAGAAAGTCTTCGGTGCTTAGGCTCAACAGGGGGATTTCTTGTAATCAAAGGGCATCAGCCCCATAATAAATCCCCCCTAATGGAGTCCAGACACTGGTGGTGGTGTCTGAGATGATAAGGCTGGTGAGGCTGATGAAGAGAGGGAATTGATGATCTGCGAGGACTAGACGCTGACAGGGAGGTGGAGGAGTGTGCAGAACAGCAGCGCGAATGCGCTAGAGGCGGAAAGAGAAACGTATTTTAAAAAGACAGCAGCAAGCTGATAGGCTAACCGTACAGGTGTGTGGCTGTGCTGTTGGATAGATGAGAAAAGCTGGTGTAAACAGCGGCACAGTGGCCCAGTGGTTAGCGCTGTTGGCTCACAACAAGAAGGTCCTGGGTTTGAACCCCAGGCCATCCAGGGTCCTTTTTGCATGTTCTCCCCATGTCTGCCTGGATTTCCTCCAGGTGCTCCGGTTTCCTCCCACCATCAAAAAGACATGCTAGGGTTAATACTCCTGTCTGTGCCCCAGAGCAAGGCAGTGGAAAGAAGAGCTGGAGTTGGTCCCCGGGTGCTGCAGCTGCCCACTGCTCCTATACAATAGGATGGGTTACACGCAGAGAGCACATTTCGTTGTAACCTGTGCGACGACAAAATAAAGTGGCTTTCTTCTTTCTGATAGCTCAGCTGACAACCCCAGACCATGACAGCGAGGGAAGTTATGAGGGAGCAAGTGTGAGAGATGAGAATGGCAGGATAAAATAAGGAATATAACTACAGGCCCATGCATGCAAAAGACTGACTGTACTGTCACTAAAGTTCCATTAAAAACATTATATGGTCTGTGAAGACGGAGTATTGCCGTGACAACACTGGCAATACTCATGGCAGCGGCCATTGATACAGCTAAACGGCGGACTAAATGTCAGTTAGCGAGTGATTTAGGTTCAGGAGGCGCTTCACATCCAAAAAAATTGCTGTCACAAGTGGGGCATTGTTCAAACGTTGGTCAGGAGACATATCCCTTCCTTCCAAACTGTTACTGGGCTCTGGCGTACCGGGCCAGGACAATAAGGTGAGGGGAACGCTCCGGCGAACCGTGCATAGCTTGTCGAACACGACCAATAACTGAGTCAACATGCCTGGCACTCAGTTCAATATTTCCTTCTCGGGTCCATTCTGCCCAATGACTCTGCCTTTCCTGGGGCTTTTAAACAACAACACTCACAATACAGTCTCATTGCCAGTCTTTCCACTCTGTCCGCAGGCCTTCTCTGTCCTCAGACAAGCACACATAATGGTACATACACACCAGTGCAAGCAGAGAGGTTAACTGGGCACGGGTGGGCGTCACTCACCAGCCAGGCCGCTTGTGATTCTCTCTGCCACATGACCCATGCTCAAAGTAAACCATCGATACATAATTTATTCATCCAAATGTGTATATTTCAACATCTTTTGCTGATAGAGTCCAACAATTTTATGCAGTAGCAAGAGAGACAGCACATTGTTCTGTATTGATATATATATGTAGCGACCACGGCTAGCCCTTGGCTAACGGGTCGGACCCTTTGGTTGACTGGTTAGCGCGGTCGCCCGTGGTCTGGGCTACCCGGGTTCGATTCCTGGCTGCCCCGTGAATTCACTACATGTACAATGCACATCTTTTTATGTTAATCTTCACTCAGGGCTGCTTTTACTTCAAAATGATAAGTTTTGGATCTATGACGAAAAATGAATAGTTTCATTGTGCTATGTATACGTACTTATTTCGGTCTATTCTTTACTAACATTACTATTCTCCCTCTCGCCTTCTCTTGTCGAGTTTTCACTGTCAACATAATACCTTAGTCTTTTGGGGACCCCCTGTCAATCACTGTGCAGCCCTGCCGTGTCAGGATCGAAGGTCAAGTCAGCAGTCTGTAGCCCTGAATACTGAGCACAGCCTTGTTGATGCAAAAATGCCAAAGCCGGACATGTTTTGGATGAATGTCTGGTCTGTGCCACAGAACTTGTATTTATTTTATTAGCGCTCCTGCCTCTTTGCATCTGTTAGTATGCACTTGCCTCTCCAGAACTAGCTCTAATTCTTTAGCTGTCGCTCCATTTCTCCGCGTAGCATAGTTTCACGTGGGATACGCAGATGACGGGCTCACCTCAGATCGCATTAAACTGAAAAGATGCCCCTATATTTCGTGAGTGATCGGGTTGCTGAGTGCATCAACAGATGCTGCAGTTTCT